>NW_028139860.1:0-41700 GCF_965202585.1 Thalia democratica | reverse complement strand
GCGACCGCGTCATCAAGGGCCTCACCGACGCGGACCTGCTTGCCCGGATGAACCAGTGCAAGTCGTACATCAAGGAGTCCAAGGACAAGAAGGAGAGGGAAGCGCTGGCGCAGGCCAACATGCTCATAAGGGAAATGGACGCTGACAAGGTGAAATTGCATTTAAAAATTTCAAAAAATATTTTTTTGATACTCTTATATTTTATTATTAGTTTATATAAATTTATTTTGTTTAAAATGTTTAAAAGAGAAATGGATGTTGATAAAGTGAAATAAAAGTTTTGTTAATTTTTTATTTTCATATTCTAGACAGTTTTGTTGATAACAAGTGTATAAAAGTAAAATAAAATTGAAGCATGCCTAAGGCATTTTTTTTCTCTGCTACAAAAAAACAAAATTCAACTAATTCGATGGAAAATTTCAGGCGAAGGAGGAGAACAAGAAGGCGCGGCAGCAGAGGAAGCGCGAGAAGAAGAAGCAGAAGAAGCTGCTGCAGAAGCAGAACCAGGAGGCCGCGCAGCAGGCGCAGAAAGAGGAGGAGGAGCAGAAGCTGAAGCGGGAGGAGAAGAGGAGCGAGCCGGAGAAGAAGGAGCCCGAAAAAACCCCCGCAGTCGAGAAGAAAGAGGAGAAAGCTCCCGCCGAAAAGCCGGCTGTTCCCGCCAAGAGCGAGGGTTCGGACCAGAGCTCTTCCAAGAAGAAGGGCGAGGCCGCCAAGGAGGAGAGGAAGCCCGTCAAAGAAGCGTTCAAGAAGGCGATGCAGAAGGTGAAGCAGCAGCCGAAAGCGAAGGAGGAAATCGTCGTGGACGTCGGAAGCAAATTTATGCCTAAAAATGTGAAATATTCTGAGTGAGTTTGTTGGTTAATAAAAAAACATTCACGATTAAAAATATAACGTATAGCTCGAAAAAAAAAGGAATGCTTGATAACTAATAAAGATTTTTAAGTGTAATAGAAATAATTCTAATTGTCATTACAGGTCGTTAGACAAGTGTGCTTGACCAGTACAAAACATTTTTAAGTACAAATTGTAATGAAATTTTTTTATTACACTTTTTATAGACAAAAGGTAATACATAAACAGGTCGTAGGATAACATAATATTAACACGATTATTAAACAGGACACGGCCAGCAGATGAAAAACCTGCCAGCAACGGAAGTGGTAACGACGCCGCTCAAACTGTCAGACCTAAAAGTTCCGTCAAAACGAAAGTCATCGTTCCAACCAAGTTTAGCAGGTAATAGCTTCCTGAGTGTGGAGCTTTGAAATTTTGAAAAAAAAAGTTAAGATTTAAGGTGTGGCATGATTAAAATTTGTTAGTACATTCGAGTGAATAAATTCGATAATAAGTGTCTGATAATAAAAAAAAAATCAAGATGTGAATGTATATTTAACTCGTAACTGTAAAGTTAATATTTCATGTCAAACTAGTAGTAAAAAAGAAATTCATAAACTGGGCAATTTATATTTAGTAGTAAAAAAGTAATTAAGCTCCTTGATTGTAGCTTGTTGTTTGTAATGTTAAATTTTTATATAAAATCTTTATCATGTACCCCCAAATCCAAGTTACATAATACCTGCTTTAGCGAATTCGACCTAATTAAAATTTAACTTGATAGAACATTTGACATCTTAAATAAAAGGTATTTGTCGTTGGAAATCAGGTTATTTATATTAAGCTTTTCGTAAATAGTTGTTAACGTTAATTAATTATGCTAACACGTTTTTTAAAATATATTTAGTATTAAAAACAAACACAAAAAGTTTGCTTAGTTATAAAATAGATATTTTGTTATTTTAAACTGCCTTTAACAATTTCCCTCTCAACTAAGTCAACAGCACATGTCAAATTATTACTTTTAATTACATCATTATTTGAATTTGCTCATCAAACTTCAATAACTCAGTTTTAAAATCAGTGTACTTTTTATGGTTACAGTTTTATATAAAACTAAAATTCAATACGACGTTTCAAAATTTAATTAATTGAGTCAGAATATTACTATTTCAATGTAATAACATACGCTGATCATGTGTAAGGTTTATAAATTTAAAGTAGATTTTAAAATTTTGAAAAGTTTCAGTGTTTTAAATAAAAAACGACGCTCGTTAGTTTATCTTTTTGGGTTCGAAAATAATCTGTTATATAGTGTAGAAGACGAGACGGAAAGAATAGTTGAGAGATGTTTCAATTAATAACAAAAAAACAGATTGTTTAAATTTTACAAATAAAATTAAAGTTTTTTGTAGTTAACTATTAAGTTGTTAATAAACAAAATACTTTGTTAGCATTAGTAGCAGTTAGTACACTTAATTCTAGGTTGCAGATTGCCTAAGTCCAGTTTAGTAATAAAATAAAGTAAAAAATGTAATGATGCTTAACTAAGTTGATACTTAAAAGCAATTAGCGCTAGACTCAATTTTGAAACTGGCCAAGTGCCAGACGTTTGGTAGTGAAAATTGTATCTTTTTTGATGGTACTGATAAACATGTGTTTAACAAGATTTGGAGTCTGCCTCAGAAAATTATTTTGATGATCAGACAGTAATTAAAAAAAAAACTTTATTAAATCAAATAAACCAGTAAAAATAATCTTCTTAAATGGTTCTATAGTAAATGGCCCTTTCTTTATAAGATTGCATCATACTTGGGTATTTTTATATTTTCAGTATATTCTTGCCCAGCTCAATATGAATGAAAAGTCTAATGAATTTGTTAAGCGTCTTCTGCAAGTCTTACGATGCCAATCTGAACAACAAAAATATTAAAGGCCCCTTTAAAATGTTCACTAACGAGAAGCATTACCGTTTACATCTAATCATTAACAGTCTATCTTGATAACTTTGAGATTGTGGCTTTTTTGTTTTAACGCCTGCTAAGTAAACTAAATTTAATTGATAAAAGTTTACGGAGAAAAACTGCTTCATAATGGCTTGGTAGTTACTAAGATTTAATTATCTTAACTTGACGTTGTGAATTGTGTATTTTTATTATAAAGTATCCAAAGAAAAAAATTAAACTACATCTAAGCTAAGTAATTCTGTAAATGATAAACAAATATTGAAATAAAAACCTTTATTTAATAAACAATTAACAAAATAAACAATCAACAAAACCCATGCAGGCCGACGAAGAGCCCGGTGAAGAGGTCGGATCGGCAGGAGGAGTGGAAGTCGGTGTCAAACAGCAGGCCGGCGCGGTCGGGCGACAAGTCCATCAAGATCACGGTGCAGTCGAGGTTCTGCTCGCGGCTGATCGGCAGGGCCGGGTGCAACATCAACAGGATCCGGGAGGCGACGGGCGCGCACATCGACATCGACAAGCAGAAGAAGGGCAGCTCCGAGAGGACCGTCACCATCAAGTTCGTTGTTTACTTAATATTAGAAATGTAGAAAAAAGTTATATAAGTAAAGTTAAGAGCGTTAGCTCAAACAGAGGCACCTAGAAAGCGTAGGTTTGTTGATTACTTAATATTTGTAGAAAATTTTTATTTACACAATTTTCGTAGAAAAATTTTATTTACACAATTATTGTAGAAAGTAGTCAGTAAAAAGTCATATGAGTAAAGTTAAGTACATTAACTCCACAGAGGCAACCAGAAAGCGTTGGTAAATAAAAACAATAATAAAAAAATTTTTAACAAAACTATAATAAATAAAAACATAAATTTCTACAGAGGCACCCCGGAAGCGCAAGCCTACGCGCAGCGCCTGGTCAGCAAGATTATCTCCATGGACGGCGTCAACATGGACCAGGACATAAACCAACTCATCGACTCAATGAAGAACGATTTGAGGACCTCGGCGACGTCACACAGGCCCGCCAGCAGCAGTGCGACGTCGCAGAACGGAGCGAGCGGCGCGGGAAGCAGCGGCAGGAGCTGGAAGGTGAAGGCGGCACCGCCGCCGTCCAAACCCGCCTGGAAGACGTTTCCCAAACCCGCTGTTAGTAAATTTTTTTTTTGTTTTTATTGAAAAACATATTTGTTATGTAATTTAAGCCTGGAAGACTTTTCCCAAACCCGCAGTTAGTAAACATTAGTATTTTTTTATTGTAAAACATATTTTTTATGTCATAAAAGGCTGAAAGACATTTTCCAAGCCTGTTAAAATTTTTGAATGTTATTCCCAACATTCTTAAAACAGTTACAAAAATAGTACAGATTTAAAAGTGTGTTAACGGTAAATTAATTCAGAAAATTTAATTAGTGTACAACTTTTTGAAATTTATAATTTTTGTTAAAATTTGAATTAATAAAATTCTGGAACAAGCGCCCGCCTTTAACATTTTGTAGAAATATAACCTCAGAAAAACCTGTGGAGAAAAAGGTAATTTTTATTTCACATTGCAGCCCATTCAGAACGCCCCGTGGGAGAGATCTGCGGAAGTTCTGCCCGAAAACAGAACTTCGACTCAGCAGAAAGTGGAAAGACCTCCGACGACTTCGGTGGTGTACACCAACAGCTCCATCAAGTACGACCTTCCCATCCGTGAGTTTGAACTGTGGTTATTTCACCAACTAAAAAAAAACCAGAAATGTGTACTTTTAAAAACTTGGGAGGAAATTTTGAAAACCAGAAGAAAGTTTGCCAAAAGCATTTGCTTTATGCATACATCTTGTAAACGTCTTATGTTGTATAATAAACATTAGTTTTAAATATGTCACATTGTTTAAATTCTCAGTAGCTGATATAAATTTAAATGTTTAGATTTGTTCAAGTAAACTGTTGCTGGTAATTATGTTGTTTTTGATCAAGATAAAAGTGAATATTAATGCACTCACTTCATCAAATAGTTATTAAATATCGTTTTCGTCACAGCAAAAACTTCCCCTCTCCTGTCGGACGGCCCCGCGAGACCCAAGCCGACCGCCGTCAAAAGCAAGCCGGCATCCTCCTCGTCTGCCGAGCTGAAGAAGGACGTGAAAACGGTGAACGAAACGGACAAGGCGATCGAAAACGAGATAGCCTCGGTCAAGGCCGTGGTTTCGTCGCTGCAGAAGCTCGCTGTTGAGAGCCCACCTCGTTAGTAGTAACTTGTGTTTTTTAGTGTTAATGATTTAATTGTTTATTATAAATATTCCAAGTTGAGGAAATGCGTTGGGATATGTTTAATACAGATTTTTAGTTTTCTAATGTTATTTTCATAAATCAATGGTTATTATAATTAAAAAATAATTAAATCGGTAGTTATAAGTATTTTGTCAGTCCAATTATTTACTAATCTGCAATACAGTTAAAGTTATCAATAATAATACTTTTTTTCAAACAGCAGCAAAACCGGTTGAGGCACCGAAGCAGCCGGCTTCAATCTCCCCTCCTTCCGCTTCCAAGCCCACTGCGAAGGCGCAGAAACCCGCGGAGCAGCCGAAGAAGTCGCCCACCCAAGTTGCCAAGACGCCGGTGAAGGCGCAGCCCAAACTTCAAGCGGCGCCGAAGGAAGAGGAACCGAAGAAGGCCGAGGCGAAGAAGGAAGCTGAAAAGAAAAAGGTCGAAGCGAAGACCCCGCAAGCTGGTGGCGTCAAGCAACCCGTTGCCATGACTCCCGCCAAGAAGGTCGAGCCCGTTACCAACGAGGCGCCCAAGCCTGAACCCGCGGCCCCTCTCGCTTTCAACCCCGCCGTGACCAGGCCCAGCGCAAAACCCCAACAGTTACCGGAGGCGGCCAGCAAGCTGCAGGGCCCCTTCGCCCTGTCGCCGGCCCCCGCCAACAAGCCCGCGGCGACCAGCGGCGTTGCCATGCCGATGAGCTTGCCCGCTGAAGGCAGGCAGCTTGAGTACAGCTCGGCGTTCAGCTCGCAAACCGGCAGCGGAATGGTGAACTCGGTGGCTCAGCAGCCCCAAGAGAGCCCGTTTGTACTTCCCAAGAACCCCATGATGCCTGGCAACGATTTTTCCGAGATGCCGACCCCCAAACACTCGCAGTTTCCAGGCTTCTACCTTGGAGCTGTCGGCGATTCCAAGCCGAAGAGCTCGATTCACGAGTCGAGTATTGGCAACGAAGCGAGCCAAGTAGCCGACTTGCAGCGCAAGAACCCCAAGCCGATTGGAAGCGTTAGTTTGAATTAATCTTTCTTAAAAATCTACCTTATAATATTTCAGCACAATAATACTTGTAACTAAAAATAATAAAATTCACATTAGTTAAAATGAATACTTGATTAAAGTTTTCCTATTTTAACTAACCTTGATAATACAAAATATAAATTTTTGCTTTCACGTCAACAACTAATAAAAAATTCCAGGGAAGGAAAGGCAAATCCACGTCTTCTTCCATAATGTCCTCCGCCGAGAACGCCCCCTCCCAGCAGATCATCAGAAACCCCCAGAACATGCTGCAGGACTCCGCCCAACAACAGAGCACTGCCAAAATGTGGAGTTCCAGCAACTTGATGACCAACCTCAGCTCCAGGATGAGCGAAATCAACCGTTTCGTTAGTTGGCTTTACAACTCGTTTAATGATCGGCTGAAAGTAATGAGTAAAAAAGTTAAAAATAATCTAGATTTAAAATATAGTTTTTAAACTTGAAAATAAGTCATTGTCTTGTTAATTAACCATCCCGTTAGTCTTTATATTTTAATTATAAAAATTATTAAGAAAATGGCTTCTGATTGTTACCTATCCAAGTCAAATAAGTGGCAAAAAATATAAACAGAATAATCAATATATTTTTTATAATTTTTATTTTACACCCATAGTAAGTAAGTTTTAATACGAAATGAAGTTTTTTTGCCATTGCTTACTAATTCATATTGCATCTGTTTTACACAGGGATTCCCCCAGCAAGACCCGCCCCAGCGACCCGCCGCCACCTCCGTCGCCATGGACGACCCGCAGGCGCAGCCGCCGGTGGGCGACATTTCCCGCGGGGGCCAGTACAGCTTCCTCCAGCCCCACCGCAACCTCTCCGCTGGCAACCAGGACATCGGCTTCAACTCCGGCTTCATGCAGAACAAAGCCTCTCAGTTGAGGGACTGGCCCCAAAACAACACCAACACCTCGGCCTTCCAGGGCATCAACGCCGGGTTCAGCGGGCTGGGTTTCGGCCAGCCGTCGGTGAGCAGCATGGGCTCGACCTCCATGAAGTCCATGGACAGCTCGGCGGTCGGTCCGCGGATGAACTCGTTCACTTCCGGCATGATGCCTTCTTACATGAACCAGGTAAATTTTAATTTTCATTAGAAAATATAAAAACTTTTAATAAATTAAAAAAGTAAGTTCTCACGTTGTGACTTAAAAGCATTGATTATCACGTTTTATTTGCTTATTTTGCAATCTAGCACTAAACTACAAAATATTCAAGACCGTCTTGATAATATTTTTATCAATCATTTTAAACAGAAAAGCGATCTGACAATTCTGACTACTTTAAGAAGTTTTCTTTATTTTTTTTAAATCAAAAATCTGAGTTAATTTCTATCTTTTCGCAAACAGACGAGCGAGCTGATGACCGACATGAAGAGCAAGATGAACGCGCAGCAGCAGCAGCAGGGAGGAATGAGCTCCATGATGGGCAACAAGGGCTCCAACTTCATGCAGTTCCCCCAGCAGTCGCAGCAGCAGCGCTTCCACCAGCCCATACCCTCCTCCAGCCCCTCGTTCCCCCAGCAACCGGTCGGCCAGCCCGGCAACTGGGGCGGCCACGGCAACCAGGGCGGTCAGGGGGTGGACGCGATGAACCAGAACGGAACGGCGCTGTGGCAGAAGAGCCTGATGCCCAGCAACGAGCAGCAGATGTTCGGCGGCGGAGACGGAAACATGAGGAGCTACAGTCATTCTATGGTGATTTTCTTTTTTGTTTATATCATTTATTTATTACATTATGTGTTTAATTATATCCAAATATATTTTAATTATAATGAAAAAAAGAGAAGTTACAGTCATTATATGGTGATTTGTTTTTTAAATTATTAATTTATTACATTATGTGTTTTATTGTATCCTAATATATTTTAATTACAAAGAAAAAAAAAGAAGTTACAGTCATTCTATGGTATTTGTAATTTAGTTTTATTATTAAAACATTTTAAATTTAATTAAAAACAAAAGGATTTTAAAATATTTATAATATGTATATTTAACAAAAAACACTTTTATGTGTTTCTCCAAGTCTAAATTATGATGTGTACTAAAGATGGCATGATAATATTTTGTTCAAGTATTTTAAAAATAAACTAACCTTTAACCCTCATCAGGACCGCCCTCAGCAACCATCGGGTCGGGACATGACCGACTTCAACCGGCCGCCCAACAACCACGGTTTCTACGGCAACCAACCCTCTAACTTCCACGACAACCAGCCGCACGGTTACGACGACAACCACCCCATGGGAGGCTACTTTGGCGGGCAGCGGCAGGTGGCGGAGAGGTTCGCCGGGCCCCAGCAGAAGTTCATGGGGTCCATGGACGAGCCGGACAACGGGACGAGCCACTGGATGAACTCGAGGTTCAACGGACAGGGGGGCGGGAGCATGCAGTTCCCTGGCAACATGGGTAGCAACGGTGGGTACTTTGATTATTTTTATTTTATTTTCAACAACCAAGGAAATATGCAGTGTGCTAAAAATATGGGCAATGGTGGGTTTTACACTTTTTTATTATATTTTAACAACCAGAATTATTTACTTATTTATATATTACTAGGTGATGATATGCAGTTTGCTGAAAATATGGGAAATTGTGTTTATTGTATATATTATTATTATTTTATATTTGGTGGGTATTTTTATTATTTGTTTTACTAATATCAACAACCAGGGTGAAATTATGGGGAAAGATGAATATTTTGTTATTTCAACAACCAGGAAAATATGCAGTTTGCTGCAAATATTCGGAACTGTGTTTTTACATTTAATAAACAGTTTTATATTTTACATTATTTAAAGTATTTCCAGCACGACTACTGGAAATATTTCATGAATTTCAGTAATATCATGAAATTTTGTAGTATCTTACACTTATTCAAAGTATAAATATCAGCTGTGGTTTGATAAATCTCATATAGTTAATTTTTTTTCAGACCCACCAATGAGCAACGGAGGACCGGGAAATTATTCTGGCGGGTTCAACAAGCCAGACGGCGATGTTAGTTTCAAATATATTTATATTTTATATGCACAGAAGTTTCATTCACAAATAAAGTTAAGATGTTTAATCCTAACCATACTTATTTGAATTAAAGAAATAATTATTTGCAAGTAAAAAGTAAATAAAAAATGTAAATTCATTGTAAAAGTAAAATATATTTAAATAAATTAAGTTATTTAGATATAAAACTAAATTGTATCAACTAATCACGATTTTTCATCACAGCAGAAGCACTGGGCCACGGACTACGGTAGGACCTGGGGCCACTAAAACAAATGGTGAAAAAGGAAAATTGGTCCTTTTTGTACATACTACAGCTGACGTGCTGCATAGAAGCAATTTAAATAAATATGTAATTTAGCTTTTAGATTATATAAATATACATTTTTTTTATAGCATGGTTGTTTTTATGAACCAACACCTTATTACTTTGGTGCTGCTGATAACATTTTCACATTGCTTCTATTTTGTTTGTATTAATAAATACTTGTTTCTCTATTTTGTTTTGTATTAATAGATACTTGTTTTCCCGAATTTGTTTTAAGTTATGACTAATTACATACATTTTTGTTTTTGTTAGTCTGCAGTCGGTCTTGAGAAATTTTATTTGGTTAAAATTTAGAATTTTTATTTACAAATATTTAATGTGTGCATATATTTTGATAAATTTGTAACAACAAAGTTTGAAGTAAACTAAACAGAGCTTAAAAATACATTTTTAAGTAAATATAATTTTATGTTGCACGGAGAACACACATAGAAAATAAGTTCCTTAGTAATGAAAAAATATTTAAGAAAATTTTACAATTAGTTATAATTGTTTACATGTACTTCAATAAGAAAAAAAAGTGTCTTAAAAGTGTCCAAGGGTTATAATGCTTAAAAAATGTTAAGGTGGTTAATTACTACGTATTTTACGGTGTTCCAAATTACAAAGAACAATAAAGCTAAAGTTTTCAAAAAATTTTAAATATCTGCTATTTTGGTTTTGCGAATTTTATCTGTTAATACAGGCGACAATACAAACCATCTAAAAAGAGACACGTTGAAAATCCACCCAGTCAAATTCAAGAGCCGCTTACCGATCGAGGGTTAGGGGTGATAATGATAAAAATATTAGTATAAAAATGCAAGGAATATATATAAAAATAAAATTTGGGTGGATTTTGATAGTATACCATTTAAAAGAAATTAAGGGATCAAATTTAAAAAATAATAATTTGAGAAAAATGTAATGAAAATATAGTTAATAAGATCAAGGTGGTAGATAAGAATTAAAGAAATTAGCATCTTAAAAAGATGGTTCTCATCTACTCATCATCACAACTTGAAATATTAAGCAAAAGTTAAATTACAATAATTGGACTCTAACGACGTAGTAGATTAAGATACGATGTTTTTGAGTTTATTTTTATAGTTTTACTCGAATAAATTATGCAAATGGTTTGTTCTCAAAATTAAGTCAGCATAAGGTTAGATAATACCACTTCGTTCATCAGACCTTTGGTAGACTGAAAAAGGTTTCGTCCTAATTAGGTCTCGGTCTACCGAAGACTTGTGGTCTGATGACGGATATGGTATGATCAAACTTGATCTTGTCAAACGGCGTATGAAAGTCTAGGTTTCGGCTCTGTAGACCTTTGCTGATGTTTTTGTTGATCAGAATAAAGTAAACAACAAAAGCTGGGAAGTCACAAAACTTTGGCATATCATATGAATTTTTGTAGAAATTTCAGCCATTTGTTGTTTTTGCAACAAATCATGTTAACATTATCGATAAAAGTAAATTTTAAATGCTTGAATTTGCAGTTAACCTGGTGTTTGATTGTAGTGATAAAGAAAATTCTTGAATTTTGTTTTTACATAAAAAATTAATGAAATTTCGATAAGAGACAATTGTTATACGGAAAAAGTGTGTTCATTAATCATAATTATTTACTTTTAAGTAGGCTTAAGCTATAGATACAATTTTAAAATTTTACTAAAAAACACACAAAAAAATTATACTTTCAAAAACTTGGAAGAATACCCTAAAAAGTTTTTTTTAAAATTCAAAGGCTACCTTGAGTAGTACATTGATTTTAAGAAGATTAGACCAAAATTTGGTTTATTTAATTCAGGCAGAAGTAAACATTGAAACCAACCAATTACAGTACAAGCAGTTTTAACTAGTCTTATGAATAAAAATCAAATGATTTAGTTCCCTGCAGTAACGAAAAAAAAAACTGTTGAATATTTTAAGACTAAACGGAACAGAATTTTAAAAATTTCACCATCTAGCAAACGTTGTAAGGATCGATTAAAGATCAACTAGACTTTTCCGTGCGTATGTGGAATAAGTCCCAAAGCGGTATCACAAGTTAAGTTATATGCGAAAACGGTTGATAAGTGGTCATAAAAAAAATGAAAAATTTTGGAACATTTTTTGCTTAGTTGAACATTTTACACAAAATAATTTTTTTATTATAGTGGAAGAAATAATTGACAAACTTATATTGAAAGATACGCTAAATGTGAAAAATTCTTTATACCGTATATTAAAAAAGGAAATGGGAAAAAAATTGCTTACAAAAATTTTGTTAGAAAAGATAAAAAAGATTAAATGGAAAACAATCAAAAGACAAGACGTTGAAAATTTTTCGTTGGTTATAATATCCGATTTAGTTTTTAACTTTTTCATTAGAGTTTTACTATTAGAGAAGCTATAGTATTACTACAAGCTTGTATTTAAATAACAAAAAAAAAAACTAGTAAAATACACTACAATAAAAAAAGTATTTGATTAAATTTTTACGGTTTTTGCGCTCATTTGAAAATAAGAAAAAGAAACAAAATTGAACGACATCTAGTCACGTGAAAAACCAAGGTAATAAAGAGATGGACAGTAAAAATCTAAAAACTAATTATTAGATTTTAAACTAGATACAGTCTCAAAATCTTGTATCTCCGAATGCATTTAAGTGTAAAGGATATAAAAGCAATAAAAGGTAGTGAACACTGCAAAAGATTATAATGCTATTGTTTACTAAACGACAAAAAACGCTCAAATATTTGGTCCTAGGACCTGGTGCACGAAAAACTCTTTCGGTTATCGAGTCGCACACCACGGATATCTTTTAGAGTCTTGTCTAGCATATACTATAAAGAGCCAAGCACGTACTTGTTAGTCCTAACAAATAGTGAAAATGTACTAATTTAGAAATTTTTACAACAACTTCAAATACATTTATTCAGATAAAAGGTAGCCATATAGATTCATTCTTAGGCAAACGCAACATAAGAAAAAACTGTGTACATCATATTAGAACATCATAATAAATAGTTCTGGGCATTGATAACTTAATACTGTTATTTTTTTTAGCTTTTAGTTTATACTAAGAATTAAATTCGTTTAACCTAGTACTAATTTGTTTAATTAGTACTACCATTTGAAGCAAATAGCTTTCTAGTTTATGTTTTGTATACAAAAACCCGAAATAAATATGCGAAGTTAACTAACAATAGCAACATATGGTTTTCGGGTTTTGATTCCAATTTTTTTAAAACTATACATACTTTTGGATAAGACTTACAACATTTGGTTTGAAATATAAAAACTAACAATTTTTTTTGATAAAACTCAAACTTTTTGCTTACTAGTGGTAGATTGATACATTATTACCGTAAAACTGATCAGTTTTATTCACAAATAATTAAAGGTTTAATAAACAAAGTTTTAAATACATAATACGAACAAAAATATTGCTACATTGTTCGATGTCTAAAAAATAATACTTTAGAAACTTATTTTTCTAAAACCACACTACTGGATAAACTAAGTTTTTGGTAATAATAACAAAGTTTATCAAACTTTTTAGACCAATAGTTATAACTGCTATTAGTTATACTCATAAATTTTAAGAAGTTTCTGCACAAGAAAAACGTTTGTGAACAAAACCAAAGCATCAAGTTCTGTTTTTCGTATAAAGTTTATTGTCAATTTCTTCCTTTTGTTCTTTTGAGTTAAACCAGAATTTCTGAAAAATTTTAACTACTTTTAGGCGGTTTCAACAGCTCAGTGTCTTTTTTTTTTTACCAAAATAAAAACTGAACGAATGAAGTATAGATAAATTATATTGATTATTACGCTTGTTTTAGGATTATAACGATAATTACTGCTCGGGATAGCTTTTTAGCTAGGAATAAATGCTTTAAATTACATAACTTCAACACAAAAGTTAGTAAACAATATACCATTATGTTTTAACGATTAATAATATTTTTTTTGAAATAGTTAAAACAACGTTTAACTAAACACCGTTAAGCACTGTTAAATACAAATGTCTAAAGGGGAAGTCCAACATTTTTTTAACAAAAATGATATTAGTCCTTATTTGAAAGTTTGGAGTGTATTATTATAAGATACTTTTTATAAAAAAAATTCAATTAATTATTTATGTATACCCAGATTAAAAAAAAATGTACTTTAACTTTTTATAATCAAAGGCCGAGGGGTGTTGGACGTCGACGTGAAAATTTTATTATTTTCGCTTCGATAGTCCAAAAGTCAAGTTTATAAGTAATTTCATATTTAAATCCTTTTCTTTTACTAATAATTCTATAAATGATAAAAACACTTTGGTTTTTAAAAACATTGTTTTGAAAAATAACAACAACCGCTAGTTGACGCATTTTTGCCATGTAGAATTAACTACCGATCACGCCGGGTTTCATGCTTTAATCAGCATGTTACATCATGCAACCATGTCTTGACCAGGCGATTGTTATGTAAGAAAGACGTATATAAACAGCAGAGCAAACGAGAAAGCAGATCATTTGGATTTCGACGTTAACAAGAAGCATCACTACGCCAGTTTCCAGTCCGAAGCGTAAGCCGCCATCTTTGGAAAGCTAGCTGAACTCTCAGAAAACCTTCTCTTGGCGCTTTGAGTGTAAGTCGCCATCTTGCAAAAACTAGATGAACTCCGGTGAAACATTCTTATTCAAGTATTTGTTTGTTTGTCTGAAACATTTACTTTGTATTTTACTTCATAACTTCGTAGTTTTTATATCTTGTAATATATACATTTTGTATACCTACTTTAGCAACGTCGACGGGGCGTACAACTTGATTTAAGTTGTTAACGTGCCATACTCATAAGCCTACGCATACTGCAGCAGACAAGCAGCAACAACTTCCAGTTTGGATCATTTTGAACATTGAACTCGACCCATAAGTTAACGCATTCGGTGGCATACACTTATTACTCTTATCTTCCTTTTTCTTTATTTAAATATTGTATCTTCTTATCTCGCGCGCTCTACATCCAGTGTCAACGAGGAAGTATAAGTCCCTACTTTCTGAACCAGTAAACTGTACGAGCAACCATTTGTTACAGCTCAACTAGAATTGTGAACTGCAAGAAGCCTTCTTATATAATAACTTTTATTATCGTTCTTTGATTGTATTGTATAATAAAGCATATAGATACTTGTTAGTCTATATATAAACTTAAACTATAAGTAAAATGAGTAGGGTATTAGCTCTTACACACTCTTGCACTCGGTCGCAGACCGAAGTAGCAACTAAAGATAAAGATGGCCCCGAAGCTACTGCTAATCTGGCTCCCGTCGAAACTGCCGAGGCGGTTTCCCATGAAAATAGAGACCCCAGTAGTCCAGAGTACATCAGGGGAATTAACTTTTGTTTTTACTTAAATTCACTTTTTATTAAACTATATTTATGTTATTCTTTTGAGATATTGTAAGTTTTTAAGAAGTATTAAACCAAACGTTGTTATCTATAGTAGTATTTGATAATACAAGTGCTTGTGTTCAAAAATTGTTTTAAATAGAAAACAAAGTTATAAAAACTGCAGGCAGCTTGATTTATACTGATATTTACCTATCTAACTAAAAATCTACAGCAACCTTAGATAAATATTAATTCAAATAAAACTTTAGTACTAAATGTATTTGCTTTTTTATGATTTAAAGTTTTTTGAGCTTCAACTCAATGGAAAGTATTGAACTTATTGAAAAAACTAAAAATAAAATGTTTACTTAGTAAACTGTATGTCGCAAATATGTGCAAGCGTTTATTCAAATTAAAAACAGTATCATACAAAAATAACTTAAAAAGAAATAAATACCAAACGTCAAAAAAAGAAGAAACTTGTATTGAAAGTGTAAAGTAATTATAAAACTTAATTACCTTAATGATCTTAAAGTGAAACAGTCATAAAATAACATTTTTTCAAAATAAAACAAGAAAATGTGTCAAAATTAGCAGTTAAAATGTGAGACTTATAAGCACTTCATTAACACAAGCCACTGTTTATAATGTTACTGTTTCTAATTAAATATGTTATGTTATTGCAAAAAAGATATTATGAAAAAGTTATAATATAAACATAAAAAAGATATTAAAGCATAAATATTTACATTTAAACACACTTTAACTAAAGCTTTAATATAATTAAAAACATTATCAATACCGTAATTTTTAAAGATTTTTATTCTATTCATAGTCTTGAAAATGTAACTGCTGTAAAAAACTGTAACTGTAAAAATAAACAATGTTATCATTATATTTTTCTAGAAAGAATTTAAATTAAAAAAACCCAGTGAACACTTCCAATTACATGCAAAACAAAGTTTAAAAAAAAAATTAACTCAAAAAAGTAATTCACTTATTTTTAATGTTAATGAACTGGTTCTTTTAAGTACAAAACAGTTAATTGTACATTTCAAGTGATAAAAGTTTTGAAAAAGGAATTATTAATTATTATTAAACTTTTATCGCGTTTTAGAATAAAAAAAAATTGTTTCTAAGTAACTACAACGCTTTCAAAGCTTAAAGTATTTGGTTTTTATTCTAAGAAGTTTTGAACTTTTATTATTTGATTTATATACGTAAACATTTCTGATTTGTTTTGATTCAATTGTAAAATACTTAACAAAAAAATTTAAGCACATGCATAAACTAATTTTAAATTTGTTAAAACATTGAAAAATGTGTAAAGTGTGTTGAGTTGACCGTAAAATCAAATGGTTTAGTTATATCTCTTTTTATTCTAGTTAATTAAGTGTTAATTTTTTTCCTATAAATTTCAATTAATATTTAGTTAAAATACTGCTTTTAAAACCTATCAAAGTAAAACCAAAATAACTAAACATTGCCAAACGCTCTTCAAAACATATGTCTAAAGGAGAGGTCCAACATTTTTTTTTACAAAAATGATATTGATCCTTATTTGGAAGTTATTATTATAAGGTACTTTTTATAGAACAAAAAAAAGTTTAATTAATAGTATTTTACTGCAAACTTTAGTTCAAGAATTTTCATCGCTAAGCAAAAAGTATAGCAGTTTAAAAATCATATGTTTTTAATTAACTTAAAGGTTTTTACAACTTTAAAAATATTTTTTTGTTAAGTTTTTTCTAAAAAGTGTTTGTATTTTGTTATTTGTTTTATATAAAAAGTAATACTACTGATTCGTTCATGTTGGATCGTAAAACTATTTTTTGTTAAACATTTTTTATTTGTTATTTTTTGTTAATAATAGCTTAAAACAATAGTTTACGTTTTATAAAAATGGCAAATGTAAGAACAGTTTTACGTTTAAGTAATATAAATAGTTTATTTAATACTTAACAATATTATCATGTATTTTTGCAATTACTTATATGCTTTAGTAAGCTTATGTTGTTGTGATATTTTAATATTTTTTAAAGGTTAAACTAGAATATATTTTCATATATAGTTCTTTTTATGTTGTTTTTAATGACAGTTTTTAGCATTGCGATAAATAAAAGCTTTGCTTAATTTTATATAATTTTTTTACAACTTAAATTATTTTGAGCTTTTAATTAATGTAAAGTATTAAAGATATTGAAAAAATTAAAAATAAAATGTTTATTTAGTAAACTGAATGTCATAAATATGTGCAAGCTTTTAGTTAAATTAAAAACAGTATCATACAAAAAGAAATACAAAAGAAAGAAATATCAGACGTCAAAAAAAAACTTGTGTAAAAAAAAGTAAAGTAATTATATAACTTAATTACCTTAATGAGCTTATAGTTAAAACAGTCATAAAATAACATTTTTTCAAAATAAAACAAAAAAATGTGTCGAAATTAGCAGCTAAAATGTGAGACTTATAAGCACTTCATTAACACAAGCCACTGTTTATAATGGTAATTTTTTTTATTAAATATGTTGTTTTATTGCAAAAAAAAAATATTATAAAAAAGTTATTATATAAACGTAAAAAAGACACTAGAGAACAAATATTTACATTTAAATACATTTTAACTAAAGCATTAATAAAGTTAAAGAAATATTTTCAATAAAGTAATTTTAAAAAATATTATTTCCTACATATTCATCAAAATATAACAGGCAGCATAACTAATCTTTAAAATTTTATCTTTGCACTTTTCTAGAATGAACTCAAATTAAAAAAACTCCAGTGAATATTTTCAATTATATAAAAAATAAAGTACAAGTTTAAAGAAAAAGTTAACTCAAAAAAAAATTCACTTATTTTTTTTAATTTTGTTGAACTTTTTCTTTACAGTAAAAAACAACTAATTGAGCTGTTTAAGTGATAAAAGTTTTGAAAAAGAAATTATTAGTTTCTAGTAAACTTTTATCACTTTTTAGCATACAATACTTTAAAAAATCGAAATTAAAAAAAAAACCCTTGGTTAAATGTTTAAAGAGTTTTCATAAACTAGTATACAACTATGAATTAATTATAAACTATTTATTTTTTGCAACACTTAATCCAGCGAAGATACGACTAGTGTTGATATAAAAATAAAAAATATCTATTTCTTAAAGTTCATGATGTAATCTAACTTGATAGCAAAAATTTTATTCTTAAAATATTATTTACTTTTTATTTTTTATTGTTTCACATTGAATTACAACATTTTCTTATGTGGGTTCAAAGTTTAAACTATTATGTAATTTGGTATATCTCAAAAGTTGATAGATTTTTTAAACATGTTTAACATCTTATAGTATGTATTTTTAGGTTGAATTTAATGGAATTAATATTTTTTAATGAAATGTTACGTAAACTTGTTTATAAAGTCTAAACTAATAGTAGAATTTCTGTTTTTAAAAATAAAATTTTACTTTAAATAAATATGTCTACTCATAATATACTTTTTAGTATTAAGAAAAAGTTAACTTTCAATTCTAAAAATTCAACACAAAAGTTTTTAAACAATTTACCATTATGTTTTAACATTTGATAATAGTTTTTTGAAATAGTTTAAAAAATGTTTAACTAAACACTGTTAAGCACTGTTAAATACAAATGTCTAAAGGAAAAGTCCAACATTTTTTTAAAAAAATGATATTAGCCCTTATTTGAAAGTTTGGAGTGTTTTATTATAAAATACTTTTTATAGAACAAAAAAAAGTTCAATTAATTTTCTATGCACACTCAGATTTGTTAAAAAATGTACTTTCATTTTTTTATAATCAAAGGCCATAGGGGAGTTAACTTTTGTTTTTACAAAAACTAACAATTCTGAAAATATAATCATGTTATACTTCTAAGATATTGTCATTTTTCAAGAAGTATTAGATGAAAAGTTCTTTTTAATGTTGTTGTTGATAAAACAGAATGCTTGTGTTCAAACGATGTTTAAGATAAAAAACAAAGTTATAAAACTACAAGCAGCCTGAGTTATCCTGACATTTACCTATCTAACCAAAAATTTACAACAACCTAAGTTAAACATTAATTCAAATTAAATTTTACCTGAGCTAAGTATTTTAAAGAGCTGAACTGTTATTTCACCCATAAAACTGAAGATCATAATATTTATTTACTTGTTTTAAAATATATCTAAAAAAATTTAATACTTTGAACATAAAAAAGCACCTGTAGATAAACATTAGATTTAAAACCTTATATCATATATAAAGTATTATATTTTATATAAACTATACGTAAACCTGTGCAAGTGTTTATTAAAAGTTAAAACAGTATCATGCAAAAAGAAATACACACGTGAAAAAAAAAACTTGTGTAAAAAAAGTAAAGTAATCTAAATAATTACCTTAATGAGCTTTAAATTTAAAACTGAGAGAAAAGAATGTTGCTCCAAAACAAAAAGAGAAAGAGTTAAAAATATTTTACAGCTACTTGCAAAATCTACAAAAAAAAAACAAATTAAAACGTTTTAGTCTACAAATCTTTAAAAAATAATTTTAGTAAACAGAAAAATTTAAATTTATTAAAGCAAACGTAAATAACTTTAAAATGCTACTTATTTTAAATAAATAATCACTTACAAATGAAATGTTGGTAAAAATTATGCTCTCACTTAAACAACTTAAAAGGAAAAAAAAAGGAGAACTAACATATATAATATACAGCTATGTTGGCTGTAATATTTACTAGCAAGCCAGTTAACCATTCTGTTGTAATTAAACTACAACTGATTAATTTTATCGTCAGAATTACTACCTGCGTTATTATATTTAAAAGCTAGTAGAAACTTTTCTTATTTTAGAGGAAAAATTTAAAAACTGATCGGTATACATAACTTAAAACAGGTTTTAACTTACAAAAACTTAAATTCTATGTTTTGGTGAATATTTTATACTTTTTCAATATAAACCTTCAATAGTTATTAAACTTTCTTTTTAATTTAATTAAACGTTGTATAAAAAAAAAGTAAATTATCACTGACTTGTACTTTAATGGACAATTGATCTATGTAAAATTCTCTGTAGTAAGTCATCCTGGCGTTTAAACTCATGCGGTAGACATCAGAAAAGTCTTCTTTTCTGATGTTACGCATACTAACTGAAGAGGTACTCATTTTGCTGTAATTAGAGTATAGAATTTTAATTTGACTGCATTTAAAATTTTTTGAAAGAATCTTTTAAAGATTTTTTTTAAAGATACGATAGAACACCTGTTACTAAGAAACTAGAATTTTTCGTATTAAAAAAAATTTTTTAAACCAAAATTTCTTTAAAATTTTGCTTTATCGTTTCTATTTAATTTTTTTAGATTGTAGTCATTTTTTATTAGTTCTCTTTTTTCTGTAATATTTCGATGAAACTGTTCGCTTTTTTGGTATTTATGTCCAAGTTTTTGCTAAAATTATAGCTTAGATCCCCAAAGCTAAAATTTTTAAAAACCTTGGTAAGGTTGTTTCACAAGCTTGGTAAGAAGATAGAAAACAAAATTTTATTCTATCAAATAGAACAATCGAAACTGAATTAGTTTTTTTTTCATGTTTTACATCTTTTAGAATCTTTAGACGTAAAACTTATCTACATTACTGACAAAATCAACTCGAAAATTCGTATATTTTGCTGGATAAAGTATATTGTTTCTAAGAAGTTTAAAAACTTTGCAAATATCTAGCTAATTTGTTTTTATTTATATTTTACTTTTTTTTTTATTTATTACGAGATCACAAAAACATAAAAACAAAATAAAATTTTGTTAGTAACAATAACAGTTATCAGACAAAATTAAAATAAAATGCTAAAATTTCGATAAACCTTTTTTTACAGTTTAGTCTTAGGCTTCGTATTGTAGTATGATTTTTTTGTGGAGTATACTGTGATAGAGTTTAAATTTTTAAAGTAACTATTGAATATTTACATAAAGAAAATATCTAGTAACTTTAATAACTTCACAAATTTAGGTTTCTAATATTAAATCATAATTTATAAAAACTTGATTTAAAACGTTTAGTATCAAATAACTTAGTCTTGTATATTTAAAGCTACGTATTAAATTTATTTCGTCTAAAATACTCTATAAAAAAATTTTATGACCTATAAACTACCGTATTTTAATAATTTTAACTACACAACATAGTAAATTTAGTTGTTTACAAGACTGGTTGAAAAGAGTAAACCGAAAAATTTCTCAGTTAATAAAAATAGATATGCAACAATTTTTTTTTTACTTTTTTTTTAATTTGTACCTAAAATTTTTATTTGATTGTTTTACGCATTGACCTTAATTTTAGGCAAAATATTTTTAATATTTATGAATTGCACTTTGTTTTTGAATTTTATTTTTAACGCCTTTTTACTTTTAGGCTAAGCTCTTTTTCAAACTACTGTTACAAAGTTGTTAAAAATATGATGACTTATCAAAATTTTTACTGTAGCTTTGAAAATATTTTGTATTTTTTTGTAATTTTCCCCTCTCTCATATTGCACATAAAACTATTGCATTACACAAAAACACGTCAAAAAAAATTTAACACTTATAAAATTATTATAATTTTGATTTGTCTCTGATATACAAGTTGTAGTAAGTGGTTTTTTTTATTTTTTCTAGTTTAAGATCAGCTACAAATATATAGTTAAAAAGATTTATTTTAATACGAAAAATTCTAGTTTCTTAGTAACAGGTGTTCTATCGTATCTTTAAAAAGGATCTTTAAAAGATTCTTTCAAAAAATTTTAAGTACAGCCAAATTAAAATTCTATACTCTAATTACAGAAAAATGAGTACCTCTTCAGTTAGTGTGCGTAGTATCAGAAAAGAAGACTTTTCTGATGTCTACCGCATGAGTTTAAACGCCAGGATGACTTACTACAGAGATTTTTACATAGATCAATTGTCCATTAAAGTACAAGTCAGTGATCATTTACTTTTTTTTTTATAGAACGTTTAATTAAATTAAAAAGAAAGTTTAATAACTATTGAAAGTTTATATTGAAAAAGTATAAAATATTCACCAAAACATAGAATTTAAGTTTTTGTAAGTTAAATCCTGTTTTAAGTTATGTATAGCGATCAGTTTCTAAATTTTTTCTTTAAAATAAGAAAAGTTTCTACTAGCTTTTAAAATCATATAACAATACAGGTGGTAATACTGATGATACAACTAATCAGTTGTAGTTTGATTACAACAGAATGGTTAACTGGCTTGCTAGTTAATATTACAGCCAACATAGCTGTATATTATATATGTTAGTTCTCCTTTTTTTTAAGTTATTTAAGTAAAAGTATAATTTTTATCAACATTACATTTGTAAGTAATTATTTATTTAAAAAAGTAGTATTTCAAAGTTATTTACGTTTGCTTAAGTCAAAAATTCAAGCAAAAACATCGCAAAGTTTGGAACTTGTAGTGATTTAAACAAAAACTTCAAAGTGAGGCTTATAATGGAGCAAACGGAGAAGAAAAAGTACTCTGAAGACATTCAATCATGGAAGAAGCTTACCAGAGTTTACGGGGGAAAACATGGAAAGATGTATGTGGCAATCTGCGACGGAAAAGTCGTGGGCTGCGCTGCAGTCCGGAAACCTACCGCATTTACACTGAAAAAACTGAACACGAACACAAACAAAGAAAACATAGTTGAACTAACAGTAAGTTCTTGTTTATGCTTTACTAAATAACAGTTTTATTTTTAACTTGCAGTTGCAAACTTAATTGAAAACCTTATACTTTTGTTTATAGGGTTTTCATAATTATCCTTTACTTTTATATTAAACCCAAAAATTGTCAGTAAAAATTGATAAAATTGTTTTAGCGCGTCTTCGTCAAGCAAGAACATAGAGGACGAAATATTTTTAAGAAGATATTTAACGAAATCGACATTTTTGTAAATAAAAATAATTTTATGTATTGTTTGTCGACGACGAGTTACAACGCAGCGGCGTTACACATTTACCAAAAATTAGGTTTTAAAATAAATCAAAAATTTTATGGCAACGTGTTTTTCAACGTTGCTCGCTTTCAATTTATTTTATTATTTAAAGGAAAGTAATTATATTAACATTTATAAATAAACAAATTTTTAGCTGGTTTTTCTGTTTACTAAAATTATTTTTTAAAAATTTGTAGACTAAAACGTTTTAATTTGTTTTTTTTGTAGATTTTGCAAGTAGCTGTAAAATATTTTTAACTCTTTCTCTTTTTGTTTGGAGCAAGATTCTTTTCTCACAGTTTTACATTTAAAGCTCATTAAGGTAATTATTTAGATTACTTTTCCTTTTTTACACAAGTTTTTTTTTCACGTGTGTATTTCTATTTGCATGATACTGTTTTAACTTTTAATAAACACTTGCACAGGTTTACGTATAGTTTATATAAAATATAATACTTTATATATGAAATGAGGTTTTAAAATTAATGTTTATCTACAGGTACTTTTTTAATGTTCAAAGTTTTAAATTTTTTTAGATATAGTTTAAACAAGTAAATAAATATCATGATCTTCAGTTTGATGGGTGAAATAACAGTTCAGCTCTTTAAAATACTTAGCTCAGGTAAAATTTAATTTGAATTTATATTTAACTCAGGTTGTTGTAAATTTTTGATTAGATAGGTAAATATCAGGATAACTCAGGCTGCTTGTAGTTTTATAACTTTGTTTTTTATCTAAAACAACGTTTGAACACAAGCATTCTGTTTAATCAACAACATCATTAAAAAGAACTTTTCATCTAAAAGTGACAATATCTTAGAAGTATAACATGATTATATTTATAGAATTGTTAGTTTTTGTAAAAACAAAAGTTAACACCCCTATGGCCTTTGATTATAAAAAAATGAAAGTACATTTTTTTTACAAATCTGAGTGTACATAAAAAATTAGTTGAACTTTTTTATGTTCTATAAAAAGTATTTTATAATAATACACTCCAAACTTTCAAATAAGGGCTAATATCATTTTTTTAAAAAAATGTTGGACTTTTCCTTTAGACATTTGTATTTTAGAGTGCTTGACAGTGTTTAGCTAAACGTTAATTTAACTATTTCAAAAAACTATTATCAAATGTTAAAACATAATGGTAAATTGTTTAAAAACTTTTGTGTTGAATTTTTATAATTGAAAGTGAACTTTTTCTTAAAACTAAAAAGTATATTATGAAATAGACATATTTATTTAAAGTGAGATTTTATTTATTAAAACAGAAATTCTACTATTAGTTTAGACTTTATAAACAAGTTTACGTAACATTTCATTAAAAAATATTAATTCCATTAAATTCAACCTAAAAATACATACTATAAGATGTTAAACATGTTTAAAAAATCTATCAACTTTTGAGATATATAAAATTACATAATAATTCAAACTTTGAACCCACATATGAAAATGTTGTAATCCAATGTGAAACAATAAAAAATAAAAAATCAATAATATTTTAAGAATAAAATTTTTGCTATCAAGTTAAGATTACATCATGAATTTTAAGAAATAGATATTTTTTATTTTTATATCAACACTAGTCGTATCTGTACTGGATTAAGTGTTGCAAAAAATAAATAGTTTATAATTAATTCATAGTTGTATATTAGTTTATGAAAACTCTTTAAACATTTAACCAAGGTTTTTTTTTTTAATTTCGATTTTTTAAAGTATTATATGCTAAAAAGTGATAAAAGTTTACTAGAAACTAATAATTTCTTTTTCAAAACTTTTATCACTTAAACAGCTCAATTAACTGTTTTGTACTTTAAAGAAAAAGTTCAACAAAATTAAAAAAAATAAGTGAATTTTTTTTTTGAGTTAACTTTTTCTTTAAACTTGTACTTTATTTTTTATGTAATTGAAAATATTCACTGGAGTTTTTTTTATTTTTAATTCTTTCTAGAAAAGTGCAATGATAACATTTCAAAGATTTGTTATGCTGCTAGTTATATTTTGATGAATATTTAGGAAATAATATTTTTCAAAATTACTTTATTGAAAATATTTTTTAACTTTATTGAGCTTTAGTTAAAATGTATTTAAATGTAAATATTTGTTCTCTAGTGTCTTTGTTACATTTATGTTACAACTTTTTTATAATATTTTTTTTTTGCAATAAAACAACATATTTAATTAGAAACAGTAACATTATAAACAGTGGCTTGTGTTAATGAAGTGCTTATAAGTCTCACATTTTAACTGCTAATTTCGACACATTTTTTTGTTTTATTTTGAAAATATGTTATTTCATGACTGTTTTAACTTTAAGCTCATTAAGGTAATTAACTTGTATAATTACTTTACTTTTTTTAACACAAGTTTTTTTTTGACGTCTGATATTTCTTTCTTTTGTATTTCTTTTTGTATGATATTGTTTTTAATTTAACTAAAAGCTTGCACATATTTATGACATTCAGTTTACTAAATAAACATTTTATTTTTAGTTTTTTCAATAAGTTTAATACTTTAATTAAAAGCTCAAAATACTTTAAGTCGTAAAAAAAACATATGAAATTAAGCGAAGCTTTCATTTATCGCAATGCTAAAAATTGTCATTAAAAACAACATAAAAAGAACTATATATGAAAATAAATTCTAGTTTGACTAATAAAAATATTAAAACATCACAACAACATAAGCTTACTAAAGCATATAAATAATTGCAAAAATACATGATACTATTGTTAAGTATTAAATAAACTATTTATATTACTTAAACGTGAAACTGTTCTAACATTTGCCATTTTTATAAAACGTAAACTATTGTTTTAAGCTATTATTAACAAAAAATAACAAAAGTTTATGCGTTGTTTTGAAATTATAAGCTAATAGTTTTACGATCCAACATGAACGAATCAGTAATATTACTTTTTATATAAAACAAATAACAAACACTTTTTAGAAAAAACTTAACAAAAAAATGTTTTTAAAGTTGTAAATACCTTTAAGTTAATTAAAAACATATGATTTTTAAACTGCTATACTTTTTGCTTAGCGATGAAAATTCTTGAACTAAAGTTTGCAATAAAATACTATTAATTAAACTTTTTTTTGTTCTATAAAAAGTACCTTATAATAATAACTTCCAAATAAGGATCAATATCATTTTTGTAAAGCAAAATGTTGGACCTCTCCTTTAGACATATGTTTTGAAGAGCGTTTGGCAATGTTTAGTTATTTTGGTTTTACTTTGATAGGTTTTAAAAACAGTACTTCAACTAAATATTAATTGAAATTTATAGTAAAAAAATAACACTTATTTAACTAGAATAAAAATAGATATAACTAAACCATTTGATTTTACGGTCAACTCAACCCACTATACACATTTTTCAATGTTTTAAAAATTTTAACATTAGTTTATGCATTTGCTTAAAGTTTTTTGTTAAGTATTTTACAATTGAATAAAAACAAATCAGAAATGTTTACGTATATAAATCAAATAATAAAAGTTCAAAACTTCTTAGAATAAAAACCAAATACTTTAAGCTCTGAAAGCGTTGTAGTTACTTAGAAACAATTTTTTTTTAATTCTAAAACGCGATAAAAGTTTAATAAAAACTATGATTCTTTTTTCAAAACTTTTATCACTTAAAATGTACAATTAACTGTTTTGTACTTAAAAGAACCAGTTCATTTACATTAAAAATAAGTGAATTACTTTTTTGAGTTAATTTTTTTTTTAAACTTTGTTTTGCATGTAATTGAAAGTGTTCACTGGGTTTTTTTAATTTGAATTCTTTCTAGAAAAATATAATGATAACATTGTTTATTTTTACAGTTACAGTTTTTTACAGCAGTTACATTTTGAAGACTATGAATAGAATAAAAATCTTTAAAAATTACGTTATTGATAATGTTTTAAATTTTATTAAAGCTTTAGTTAAAATGTGTTTAAATGTAAATATTTGTTCTCTAGTGTCTTTTTTACGTTTATATTACAACTTTTTTATAATTTTTTTTTTTGCAATAAAATAACATATTTAATTAGAAACAGTAACATTATAAACAGTGGCTTGTGTTAATGAAGTGCTTATTAGTCTCACATTTTAACTGCTGATTTCGACACATTTTCTTGTTTTATTTTGAAAAAATGTTATTTTATGACTGTTTTAACTTTAAGCTCATTAAGGTAATTAAGTTTTATAATTACTTTACATTTTTAGCAAAAGTTTCTTCTTTTTTTGACGTTTGGTATTTATTCCTTTTGAATTTATTTTTGTATAATACTGTTTTTAATTTGAATAAACGCTTGCACATATTTACGACATTCAGTTTACTAAATAAACATTTTATTTTTAGTTTTTTCAATAAGTTTAATACTTTCCATTGAGTTGAAGCTGAAAAAACTTTAAATCCTAAAAAAGTAAATATTTTTAGTGCTAAAGTTTTATTTGAATTAATGTTTAACTAAGGTTGCTGTAGATTTTTAGTTAGATAGCTAAATATCAGTATAAATCAGGCTGCTTGCAGTTTTTATAACTTATTTTCTATTTAAAACAATTTTTGAACACAAGCACTTGTATTATCAAATACTACTATAGATAACAACGTTTGGTTTAATACTTCTTAAAAACTTACAATATCTCAAAAGAATAACATAAATATACTTTAATATAAAGTGAATAATTTAAGTAAAAACAAAAGTTAATTCCCCTACGGCCTTTGATTATAAAAAGTTAAAGTACATTTTTTTTAAATCTGGGTATACATGAATAATTAATTGAATTTTTTTATAAAAAGTATTTTATAATAACACACTCCAAACTTTCAAATAAGGACTAATATTATTTTTGTTAAAAAAAATGTTGGACTTCCCCTTTAGACATTTGTATTTAACAGTGCTTGACAGTGTTTAGTTAAACGTTATTTTAACTATTTCAAAAAAAATATTATTAATCGTTAAAACATAATGGTATATTGTTTACAAACTTTTGTGTTGAAGTTATGTAATTGAAAGCACTGTTTATTCCTAGCTATTTAATTAATTCTATTAAAAAGCTATCCCGAACATGTAATTATCATTATGTCGTAAAACAAGCGTAAAAATCATTTTAATTTATATATACTTCATTTGTTCAGATTTTATTTGGTAAAATAAAAGACACTGAGCTGTTGAAACCGCCTAAAAGTCGCCAAATTTTGAGAAATTCTGGTTTAACTTAAAAGAATAATGAAAGGAGCTTCATTAAATTTCATAGAAAAAAAAGGGTTTAATATTTTCGGTTTTTAGCACAAACGTTTTCTTGTGCAGAAACTTTAAAATTTATGAATATAACCTAACGGCAGTTGTTTTACTAAAATTTATGTAATCCAAAGCCATTTATTATAAGGTAAAAAATTTTAATAAGTTTATTTATTTTTACCAAAAACTTGATTTATCGATATATGTAGTTTTTTATAATTAAATTTATAAATTAGTATTTAGTAGATAAATATGCTGTGTAAAGGAGATATCGAACCAAGTTGCAATATTTTAGTTCGTAATTGTATTTAAAACTTCGCTGATTAATATTTTTTTTTAGTATTCATAAATTTTATTTTTACATGAAAATTCATGAAATTTCGATAAGATAAGAGACAATTGTTATATGGAAAAAGTGTATTCATTATTCAGAATTATTTATTTTTAAGTAGCTTTTAGCTATAGATACAATTTTAAAATTTTACTACAAAAAGACGAAAAAAAGTTATATTTTCAAAAACATTATAGAAGAAAATTAAAATGCCTTAATAAATCTTTAAAAAGTCAAAGGCTATCTTTAGTAATACATTGATTTTAAAAAGAGCTTAAATAAATATTTGGTTTATTTAATTTAGGCAGAAATAAATATTGTAACCCACAACTTACAGTGTAAGCAGTTTTGACTAGTCTTATGAGTATAAACCATATAATTTAGTTCCGTGCAGTAACACAAAAAAAAACTGTTGGTCATTCTAATACTAAACGGTCCAGCTAAAACAAAACTTTAAAAAATTCACCATCTAACAAACGTTGTAAGGATCGATTAAAGATCAACTAATTTTTCCGTGCATATGTGTAATAATTCCCAAAGCGGTATCGCAAGTTAGGTTATATGCGAAAACAGTTGATAAGTGGTCATAAGAAAAAAATACTTTGGAGCATATTTTGTTTAATTAAACATTTTACACAAAATAAATTAATTATCACAGTGAAAGAAATAAATGACAAACTCAAATTGAAAGATATGCTAAATGTGAAATAATTCTTTATACCGTAAAGTTGAAAAAGTAAATGAAAAAAAATTGCTTAAAATTTTTTGTTAGAAAAATAAAATTCAATGCAAAACAATTAAAAGACAAGACGATGAAATTTTTTCGTTTATTTTAAAATCCGATATAGTTTTTTTATCTTTTAATCAGGGATTTCACTATTAAAGAAGCAGTAGTTTTATTACTGGCTTGTATTCAAATTACACAAAAAAAACTAGTAAATTACACTACAAAGAAAAAACGTTTTTGACTAAATTATTAGGGTCCTGCCCTCATTTAAAATTAGAAAAAGAAACAAAATTGAACGACATGTAGTAAATTAAGGTAAAAAAAGATGGATAATAGACATCCAAAAACTACTTATTAGATATTGAAACTAGATATAGCCTCAAAATATTGTACTTCCGAATATATTTAAGTGTAAAGAATATAAAAGTAATTAATGGTAATGAACACCACAAAAGATTATAATGCTATTGTTTATTAAGTGACAAAAAACACTCAAAATACTTAATCCTAGGACCTGGTGCACGAAAAATCTACTCGGTTATCGAGTCGCACGCCACGGATACCTTTTAACGTCATGTCTGGCACATACTATAAAATACCAAGCACATACTTATTAGTCCTAACTGTGTACAAATTGTGAAAATGTACGGAGTTAGAAGTGTTTACAGCAACTTCAAATACATTTATTCAGATAAAAGAGTAGCCATTTAGATTCACTCTTGTAGGCGTTGATAATTTATTAATGTTAATTTTATTAGTCTTTGTTGTACTACCAATTAAATAAACTTACTTTGATAATGATTTATTTACTAATTAAAACTTGAGTTTAATAAGTTTAATAATTTAATTAGTTAATGTGTTGTAAACAAAAAACCAAAAAACCTTGCGAAATACTCTACCATTAGCAAAAGAAATTTTTTGGATTTTGCTTTTACTTATCTTTATGTTCTACATACTTTCGGATAAAGCTTACAACATATAATGTAAAAACTAAAAAAAAATTTAATCAAACTTGAACATACTTTTTTGCTTACTCCAAAATGGAAATTGATACATTAATATCGTACAGCAGATAGTTTTATTCACAAATACTTTTAGAAAAACTTAGATTAATCAACAAAGTTTTAAATACAATTACGAACTAAAATATTGCAACTTTGTTCGATATCTCCTTTACACAGCATATTTATCTACAAAATACTAATTTATAAGTTTATTTATAAAAAAATACATATATGGATAAATCAAGTTTTTGGTAAAAATAGATTAATTTATTAAGCTTTTTTAACTAATAATAAATGGCTTTGGACTACACAACTTTTAGTAAAACAACTGCCGTATTCATAAATTTTAAAGTTTCTGAACAAGAAAAATATTTGTGTACAAAACCGAAAAATTAAGTTCTCTTTTTGCAATAAAACTTATTGTTCAATTTCTCAAAATTTTAACTACTTTTCGGCGGTTTCAACAGCTCAGTGTCTTTTTTTTTACCAAAATAAAAACTAAACAAATAAAGTGTTGATAAGTTACAAAGATTATTACGCTTGTTTTAGGGTTATAGCGATAATTACTGCTTGGAATAGCTTTTGCTAAGTATAAAAGTTGGGTTCTGATGACATTGATGTAGTTTAGAGACTGTATAAAGCATTATTATATTTTATTTTGATTTAAAATTTTGCTAAACTTTAATTTTAAAGCTAATATTTCTTTTGAATAGGTATGCTTACAAAGTCTTTGGTAAAATTGCTTCCAAAATTTTTAAAACAAAAGAACATTTACTGAAAATATGAATTGCAAATATCATTGCTAGCCTTTGTGATAATTTTCTTGTATAAAAAAACTTATTGTAATAAAGAAATTTAGTGTGTTTCTTATGCTGTTTTTCTCGTGTTTAATCTTATATATATGTTATAGTCAAATATACAAGTATATATATATTCTTACAGTTAAATACAACTTTAATTAAATTAATAGTCCTGAGATTATTGTTCGAAACAAAAAATGTTTCTACCACTTAAATATTTTTTTACAATAATTTATTCTGAGTAAATGAGTTATTCTGTGCTTTGCTTCTCATTTTGATTTTTTGTTTTTCTTCATTTTATGCACTTTATTTTCTGAAAGTACAGTTTTCTAATATTAAATAACACTTTTATTTGTTTTGTAATACAAATAGATAGATAATGTAAGTAGTTAGTGTGTAGCTTGATGACCGAAAAAGTTTCTGTACAAAACTAAAACTTTGACTTAAACTTTAGAGGGTTGATTTTTTTTATCATGTTTAATGAAATTCAGTCGGTAAAGAATGTAAAATAATGAAACTAACTCTAGATGTACTAAACTTAAATAATCTTTAAAAACTTTAGACTTTTTGTACATTATTGTACACTTTTTTTCTACATACATTTATACAAAAACTTTATAATACTAAAGTTTTATTATTTATAATCAAAAACTAAAGTTACCTGATTATTAAACGATTCAAGTTCTGTTGAACTTATTGTTCTTTAAATCCAACTCGAATCATTTACCACCCGAATCAATTCTCACCAGATCAATTTCAAACTGAATCAAACACCACTCGATTAATTCCCACTCGATCAATTCCCACACAACTTGTTCGTCACTTTTGCAAGGATGTTATTTTTGCACAGTGTCGTTTTTATACGGGTTTAATTTTTGCACGAAGCGTCAATTCTGGACGAGTATCCACTTTTGCATGACGTGACTTTTGAACAAGTCGTAATTTTTGCACAGAAGACATTTTTGCACTGTTTAAAACTTTATTAACATAAAACTATATTTAAAACAATTTAAATTGAGTTGAATTTAAATTTCATAAACCTTAAAAAAAAACCAAGTAAATCTGAAACTGTAATTCAATTTTTATTATACGGAGAATTTAATTTATTTATTAGAAAATATAATAAAATCTAAACAAAATTTACCCAAAACTAAACTTGAAAATGTTTTTTGCTAATTATAATATATTCTTAAGTAAAAAAAACTCATAAAATCTTTACTTGTTTAATTTTTTTTAAGAAGTCAAATTAAAGACGTCCTTGAATTGGTTAAAGTCAAAAATCCAACATAAAATACATAAACGTACAAAAACAAGCACGAACCAGAATTTTTGACAATGATATCAAATTATATTTGTTGAGTTTAATTGTACAAATGTCAAGAGTCTTTAAAATTTTTTCCGATCGAAACTTTTTTTTGCTTAAATAAAACAATGGTTTGGATTTTTAAAACAATATTTAGCTATTTTAACAGCATAGTAGTTTTATATTCTTTTTTCTTTAATCATTTTATCATCACAACTTAAAAATTTGCTTAAACTTGTATGAAAAATTTTTTCTAGACTTGATATAAAACTAGTGTATTTAATATTTTGAAATAAAAGTAAAGTTTAGTCCAAAAATAGTTTTAAGTGTTTTAGTTTAAAACACTAATCGCCCGTATTGTGTGTAAGTGCAGTTTTAAGCAATAAGTTAAATACTACTTTGTTACATAATTTTTATCAAGATTCGTGTGTATATACTAGTGATGTACCGGACCCGGATTCGAACTTTTTTTCAAATTAGGATCCGGCCGGACCCGGATCCGGACTTTTTTTTCAAATTAGGATCCGGCCGGAACCGGATCCGGACTTTTTTTTCATATCAAGATCCGGCCGGATCCGGACCCGGATAGTGAGTCCGGTACATCACTAGTATATACTGATACCAACTTTTATTATAATAACTTTATGTCTTACAAGCTCAATCTATCGTACAACTTAGATGCTATTTTTTGTAAAATGTATGTAAAAATTCTTGTTTTAATGTGCCTTTTATTTTTTTTGTTATACATAAAAGTCGATGTAACTTTTAAAATTAAACCTAAACATTTTAAAGAAAACATTTAAAAGAAAAGGAAAGTATTTTTTTGACTTATTCATATACTATTTTTGAACTATTTTAGCAAGAAGTAATCTTAAAAATTTGAATTTAAACTAAGTTTAAAATATGGTATTTAACTTTGTAGATTCAATTCTAAGCAATAAAAAATATGTTGTATTGTTTTTGTTGTCAGCAGTCAACTTGTTTTAAAAAGTTGTATTGTTATAATACTACTCTCTCTTTTGCTAAGTTTGTTGCTTTAACAACGTATAATAGAGTACCGATATTCGAACCTAATAGAATGAAGACAATTAGTATCAAAGTATGAATAAAAAAATTAAGTCAAAAAAAAAGAAAACTTTAATTAAATAATTTGTTCCCTAAATCGTCCGTCTTTTTTTTTGATAATAATAGATTTGATATATATTTAAACTCTATGAAAATAAGTTTCAGTTACCTTTTAATTATATTTAGTTTTAATGTAACTTTAAATCAACCTTATTTTAATTTATATTCAAGTTTAGTTTTACATTAATACGCAATTACATAATGTATAAAGAGGTAAGATTACATTTAACATAATTTTAGTTAATTTTTTTTTAAGATCTATTTAGATAAAGTTCGTCAACTTAGTTTTATCAAGTTTAAAAAAAAGTCAGTCAAAAGTGACGACCGGCGCAAAAATATGGCACCAGTAAACAAATTATGCCATGCAAACAGAACGCATACAAACTGCAGTCTTAAAAAGTGATAACCCGTAGAAAAGTGACACCTATGCAAAACTGACAGTATGCAAAAATGACTCTCCGTGCAAAAGTGATACAGTGTAAAAATGACGTTCAAAGTTGATTGGTTAGGAAATGATTCGAGTTGGAATTGATCGGGTGAGAATTGATCAGGTGGGAACTGATCAGGTGAGAATTGTGCGCGGGTTGGAACTGAGTGGTTCCGGTAAAATACTTTTCAAAGACTAATCTTTTATTAAACTTAAATTTAACAAAAAAGGTTGTTCGTGACAGGCTGATGTTGCCCGTTAGCTTCCGGAATATAAATGTACTTAGAGATAAATACTTGTAAAAAACTAAAATTTATTTTTCAAAATTACATATAAGCTTTTAGATTCTTCATATACATTTTTTTGTAAACATATAACCAAACCCAAAGATATCAACTTTAATCTCAATTTGGTAAACTAAAGCATTTTTATAATGTATGCAGTGGATTTTTTAAGTTAAAACATGAATAAATCTTTTTTTTAATTGATACTGAAACAATAAATGTTGTAATTTCTTTTCAATAGACACCTTTAGCGATCTCTATTAATTTTTACAAAACTTGTTTTATAAATTGTATTTGGTAGTTAGTGTGAAGAATTTATTACTTATCAACTATACGTTAAGGTTTGCTACCAAATAGTCTTTATAGGTTGAAATAAATTAACAATTTTTAACTTAAGTTTTAATTTTAGTAAGTTAAAATACTTCAATGATTTTTCAATAGTTTAATTGTTTAGTTTTTCAATTATTTAACTTTTAATGGTTTTATAGCTAAATAACAAAACTTAGTAGAGATATTATTTTTTTTTACTTTTGTAAAATAAGTTTCGCAATTATAGTTAAACCTTTATAATACCTAATAGAGAAACTATCAAAAGGTTATTTTAAGACAGCCTATCAACTTTGCTTAAATTAAGATATTTCTTATAAAGATTGATCAACGTATTTTATTCAAATTAAAAGAAAAAAAAAAAAGATTCTTGGTATTGTTCATGTTGTTATTAATTTTATTTTTATAAAACTCAAAAGTTTCATTTAAACTTTAAAAACAGTCTTTACTTTTTCCTACTCAATAAATACATATATATATAATAAAACGTTTTAGTATGACATATATAAGTTAATAGTTAAACTGCAATGGTTAAATCACATGTTGTGACAATGAAGGTCAGGGACAAACTATCTTATTTACAAAACAAATCATATCCAGTAAGCAAACCTATGCCAGACGTACAAAAGTACACAAAAAACATATATTTCTGAAACTAGATGATAAAAGACTTCGTTTTTTTTCAGTAGATTTTTTTCATTAAGTTGACTTATTTTTATAAATAGTAATCAATCTATTGTTTATTTAATGTTCAAATTAATAAACGGTCTAAGTAAAATTTAAGCTATAAACTTTACATTAACTTCATAACTTGTATAAAATTTATCACAACTTGTAACATTAAACATATTTATATAGTTTATTGAACGATAAAAAAATTACGCCCAAATTTATTTCCTATTTTGTCCAAGGACCTGGTGTACTAAGAATATTTCGGTTATCGAGTCGCACACCACGGATACCTTTTAGTGTCTTGTCCAGGACGATCATTTTTACCTAAAGAATAAACATAAAATGTACATTTAAGCGAGGTTTTCGATGCCAGACATGTTTTCCAATTCGACCGGATCGTTCTCTTTGCCTTGCTTTTCTATCCTTCTCATGTACCGGACTATGACGAAAGGATGCAGCAGGAGCAGAAAAGACATCACCAGCAAGCCGCAGGTCACCGGTAGAAAGTTGTTGTTTAAAACGTCGGTGACAAGCGACCTCAACGGTATTTGCAGGAACAGCATGACCCCAGCTATGGCCGAGATCACCCGTACAGGCTCCCTATGATGTTCGGCGGGAACGCGGCCGTCACGAAAGTGTCGTTCGAGCTGAAGAACAATGCGCAGGTTGCGACGACGAGGAACATGCTCACTATTTGCAGGTTGGTTGAAGGGATCATCATGAAGATCAGCAGCAAAATTCCGGTCACGCAGGAAGTTCCGATTCCTGTCAGGCAAGATTTCAAGCTCGCAGTGCTTTGGTCTTTGAATTTCTTTTGAACTTTTTGCATCAGCATGCCGTAACCGGTGGTGAACACTATGTTGGTGAGCTGAACTATTCCGAAAATGTTAGAGTACCAAGTCACTGCTGTTTTGTCTGCGTCAGCTGCTTCGCCCAACAAGCTTTTCATGAAAATGTTAAAGTTTGAAATGTAGTACACGACTATAAAATCAACAATCACCACTGATAAGACACAAGTTATAAAGTACGGTTTCAGCAAATACTTGGTCAATTTTTCATTCTTTTCACTTTCTTCCAACTTGTCATCTTCGTTGTTATCATCAGCAGCATCTTTTTCAGCAGCAAATATCTCTTTGTACCCGTATTCGTAGCTCTGATCCACGGATTCGGGAACTGAGCGTTTGGGAGTGAACACAAAAGTTCGCGCATTCAGCAGAAACCAGGCAACCGCGTACAAGTAAGTCAACGTTCTGAAGCTGACTCCCAGGTCGAAGTAAAGTTTGTTGAAGACGAGAAACACAACAGCAGCGCTGCCGAATGCCCCGCTGACCGTCGAAATGTAAAAATTTCTCCTGTTTTCGGCGAACAGCTTGGCGGCTTGAAGGTTTTGAATGTACAGCCCGAAACCGGCGCTGGGAAATTACCGGGAAGCAAAAGTAGAGGGCAAGCGATGCGCTAGTTGGTACGGACGCCACGACCAACCAAGCCACGGCAGCCAGGTTTATCACCAGAGTCCTGGTGATCCAGCTACCGTACTTGTCGAACAGTTTACCCACCAGAATGTTCGTCAAGGGAGACACCGCAGCGGTTATGGTGTAAATGCGGGACAAGCTGTTGTCTTGAGCGGTGCAAGTTGTTTCACTGCTTGTTATGTTGCATGAACTGCCGAAGAAGCCTTCTTCGTGCAAAACTGACTCGAAATTCGCCCAGCCGAAAACGGCTCCGGCCACAAAGAGAATTTCCAAAATTGCCGTGATCCAAGTCAATACTTTTTGTTTGTTTTTCATATTTATTAAGTTTATATATCTACAAAAAACAAAGTGCATATATTGTTTTTAATAATTTACTTTATTAAAAAGAAACTTTATTTAATCAAAATAATGTTAAACATTAATTTAATTAGTAATTTTTTGTTGAATTACAGGTTTTCTTAAATTGCAATTATTTAAGGTCTTACAAACAAGTTTAAATAGTTTTTTATCAAACGTTTTTTAAATACATACACAATACTAAAAGAAGTTTCAGAATGAACATTACAAAAAGTAAATTAAGCTTTAGTAGTATTTCATTCTTCAAAAGTCATCCGAAGGGTCAAGCTGTGTATAATTGCTAAACTTTTATTTTTAATTAAAGCTAACTGTCTCAAACTTAAAAGCATGTAAATTTAAGTTTTTTATATCAAATAAATTTTATTTGTTAAATTTCTATGACAAGTTTACTTAATTTAAAATAGAGTTAGCTTAGTTTAAGTCCATAACCTATGGTAAAAAAACTAAACTTAGAAATTGTTCTTAAATACATACATTAATAGCATTATCATCTGAATTTAATTAACAGAAACAACTAAGTTAATCTTTAATTACCATGGTTGCCACTGATCAAGCTGAGAAAAATTTCCTGACTTTTTCCTGACTTTTTTACCAAAATTTTCCTGACTTTTTAAATCAAACTCTTTAGTTAAATTTATTCTAAAATACATAATCTAACACTTGAAACTATATAAAGCTTTCAATCTAATTTTAATACAGGTTAAAAACAACAGTTTTTGCTGAATTTTATCAAAATTCCAGTATATCACTTAAACCATCTGTGTATGATTCATGTTTGTAATAAACAGCTCTATCAGCAAAATACTTGTATTATCACCTTATAAACAAGCCTGTCTGAAATAAAGACACAATTTTTTAGCATTTCCTAGCATAAATGTATCTAGATATACAAATGACATATAAGGAACTTTTACAACTTTTGTGTATATATCACAATTTCACTATGGAAGTGTCCTTGCTACAGACCATCAATACTAAAAAGCTTACAAAACCTGCTTGTTCAAGTTGGGTACTTGTTCAATATATAAATAGAAAATTTTTGCAGTTTTATAATAGATATTTTACTAATTTTACTAATATTTTAATAATTTGTACCAGGTTTAGGCTTTAGAAATAAAATTAAATATTTTTGGAAATTTCCAGGAAAATTTTGGATTTTTTTCTGACTTTAAAGGACTTTTAATCAATTTTTACCATATAATAGCTTTGGAAAACAAGGAATTTTGTAAATTTAAACTAACAAAATCTTAATCTTTTTTAAATTTTATAAAATTTCCTGAATTTTCCTGACTTTTTTTTAAAACCCCCTATTTTTACCTGACTTTTCCTGACCGAGTGGCAACCCTGAATTACTGTCTTTCATGCTTAAACAACTAAAAACAACTAAAAGCTATAAAATTAGTTTACATAATTTTATAGCTATTTAAGTTTTAAAACCTATATAAAGAGCAATAATTCCAATTGATTTAATTTTCAAATGGCTTTTTGTAGCTTTTGAGGTTATAAAATTTTGAACAAATAAAAAAGATCTTTTAAAAATATCTATAACGTCAGTATCAATAAATAAGCTTTAAGCACTAAAAGACAATAACAACTAGCGTGATTATATTGTAAATTCTTATAATTAATTCAAATTAAGTTCTGAGATGTCTCCCTGGCTTTGTCGGTGCTCTGGTCTCCGAAGAATATCCTTTAAAAGCGTCTGTGTCTAATTTTTTTAATTATGATCTCATAGTTTTTGTAACTAATTTATTATATATGCTAATATTACCGTCACACTGCTTAATAAACCTTTAAACTCCAAAAAATTTAAACAAATCCCCATTTTTTGCCAAAAAAAGCTTTTTTACGTATAAAAAGCAGTTCAACAAGTTTTTAGATAAAAAAAGAAATGAAAAAACCGTAAATATCGATTAGCAAGGAGTAATTTTCGTAAACTATTTTAGTACCTTTTTACAGTCTCGAAACTGATACTAAGAAAGACTATGACTAAAGTCGTTTGTTTCTGTTGTAAAGTTTTTTTTTTCCTAAAAAAATATATTAAAAATGATTAAGATTGATGTTAAAAGTTTTGAATTATATAAAGATGACTTTTATAACAGAAGCAAATGACTTTTTTGTGAGAATTATATTTAGTATTCAATTTAAATTTTTGATGATAATTTCATGATAATGTTATTATTTTTTTTTATCATGAAAATTTTTATTAAATAACTACACAGCTAAGTAGCAATGCTAATTGCTGTTTTTCCGTAAATAAAAACTAAGCTTTATAACCACGTACTTGCTGGAGTTATAAGAATAAATTGTTTAAGAAAGTTTTGCGAGCTTTTTAGAAATTGGTTTGTTTGTATATAAATAAACTTTATAAGTTCTTTGCATACAGTTTTAAAAGATGTTTAAACAGTTATTAACTAATTTAAATTCTACTTCATTTAAAAAACTATCTGATGTTTGTAGACCACGGTTTCCTAAACTTTTTTTCAAAATGTCCATTAAACAAAAATAGAAAAACTATGGCTCCCTCCAACAAGATTACTCGAAAAACTACCACTAGAAAATGATGTTTTTTTTATTTTGCTCTTCATCATAAATTCCAGAATGAACAGTGTAAGTTTTAAACTATGACCTCATGGCCCCTACGTGTCCCCTTTTCTCCTCATGATCCCCTAAATTTTTATCACACAAAGGGGGCCATTTGACCTACTCTAGGAACCCTGTTGTAGACATAGAAATTAATAAAAAAAGGAATTTTTAGTTTTTAAATATTGGTTACAAGACACCCTTTTATGCTTAATTAAGAAAAACTAACCAACATATAGTTGAACCGGTCAAAAATGTACCAAGACATAACTGCACGAGGGTACTTAATTGCACGAAGACACTTTTGCACGAGCATACAATTTCGCAGGGAGACATTTTTGCAGAGTTGTATTTTTGTTTATTATGCTTTTAATTTTTTTATTATCTAAAGTTTTTACTATAACTGTTACCACTAATCCTTACCCTTGGTTGGTAATTTTTTTTTTCGTATTTGTTTTTTTTTTTTTTTACATTATATATTATTTGTTTTTTACCATCACTATTACCCCTAGCCCTTACCTTAGGTCGGTAGTTTTTTTAACTTATTTATTTTTATTTATCATAATTTTCTAACAATAATTTCTTTTCATTATATTTATACTATCACTATTACTCCTAACTCTTACCATCCGAAACGTCAAGCTGTGTATAATTGCTCAACTTTTATTTTTAGTTAAAGGTAACTGTCTCTAACTTAAAAGCATGTATACTTTAAGCTTTTATATCAAATAAATCTTATTTGTTAAATTTCTGACAATTATAGTTAATTTAATTCAAAATAGAGTTAGCTTAGTTTAATTCCATAACCTATGATCAAAAAGCTAAACCTTAAAATTGTCCTAAAATATACAATTTAATAGCACTACCATCTAAATTTAATTGACATAAATAACTGAATTAAACTTGAATTACTGTCTTTCATGCTTAAACAACTAAAAACTCTGGAGTTTAGTTTAAATAATTGTATAGCTATTTAAGTTTTAAAACCTATAGAAAGAGCAATAACTCCAACTAATAAAAATTTAAAATAGCTCTTTATGGGTTTTTTCGCTATAAAATATAAACAAGATTTTTTTAAATATCTACAAAGTTAGTATCAATAAATAAACATGAAGCATTAAAAGACAATAACAACTAGCGTGATTATATTGTAAATTCTGAGATGTCTCCCTGGCTTTGTCGGTGCTCTGGTCTTTGAAGAATATTTTTCAATAATGTCTGTGTCTATTTTACAAAATTGCACGAATATACTTTTGCACGAGCAGACAATTTCGCAGGAAGACATTTTTGCACGAGTTGTATTTTTATTAAAAATTTTAATTATTAAAAAACATTTAATAAAAAACAAGGAGAAAAAAAAGTTACCGACCGAGAGTAAGAGTTAGGGGTAACAGTGATAGTAAAAATAATACTAATAAAATTGCTATTAAAAAGAAGTAAAATAAATATAAATAAATTAATTAAAAAAAAAACTATTGACTTAAGGTAAGGGTTAGGGGTAAAAGTGATGGTAAAAATATAGTAAAAAACAAATAAAAACTACAGTAACCTCTCGCATCTTTACGCACTCGTGACGTTACGCACTCTCGTTTAGTTACGCATTTTAGAATTCTAAAAAATTTTAAATCTATATTTTTTTAATATTGTACAAACTAGGTTTATTGTTCATTATTAATTTATAATATGTTTTTAATTGCTAACTCACCTCTCTTTACCTATAGACTTTGTAAACTTATGTTCCTTGACTAATTGATTAACATTTAGTTTTACCTCAGTTTATCAGAATATTTGTTAACAATAAGAGATTAAATTAAAAAAAGTTGTAATAACATAAACATTTTTTATTAAACATTTTTCATATATTTTATATACTTTTGTTCAAAAGAAGAAATCCATTACAGCACCAAATGCATATTTTTGTAAAAGGCTATAGAAACTAATTGTAATATAGACACCACACCATTTCTTAATTGTAAACAAATGCTTAATTATAAATCGAGTTAGCTAAGTAGAATAGAATATAAATGTAAAGTATCAAGTAAGTCACATATAAATGTGGTAAAAGATAAAATCTTCTTATTATTAAAATTAGTTAAATTTTTCTATAAGTTTTATTATATATGAATTTAAATCTATTTTTTTATGGTCTTATCATCTATTTCCATTATTATAAATAAAGTAAACAAATTGTTAAAAGTGGGAAATTTCCCAGTCTGCTTTTAACTAGAAGCAATATCAAAAAAAAAGCCATTACAGTAAGTATATTTGGTACCTCTCGTATCTTTACGATCTCTCATATCTTTACGCATTTTTTCTGTGGACAC
>NW_028139859.1:30000-41716 GCF_965202585.1 Thalia democratica | reverse complement strand
GGTCCGTGTTTCAAGACGGGTCGGAGACGTGGCCAGCTTAAGCCGCAGACCCCTGGCGTCTGAGCGCTAACGCGAAGAAGGCCTTGTACAAACTCTAGAGACTGCGAGCAGTTTCCAAAGCCGTATTCCAGCGATCAACACGCAGCCTGTCCGAAGACCGACGCGGAATCTCTCCTCGGTCGCCGAGCCGAAGCTAATCGAACGCCTATAACACTCTTCCGAAGAAGAGCTACCTTGCGAACGACCAAAGTCAGCCCAGCAACCGGTCGCGGCCCTCGCCGAACGCTAGTGCAGCGCCGCGACGCCAGCGCAACCGTAAGAGTCTCCGAAGATCACTCAAACAGTAGGACAGCTCTCGCAGCGCCTGAAAACGTCCGGCGACTCGATGGGCGCCTCCGTTTGCCTCCAAGCGGTTTCACGTACTCTTTAACTCTCTCTTCAAAGTGCTTTTCAACTTTCCCTCACGGTACTTGTTCGCTATCGGTCTCGAGCCAGTATTTAGCCTTAGATGGAGTTTACCACCCGCTTAGGGCTGCATTTCCAAACAACCCGACTCCGGGAAAACCGCTAGGACGAATTACGACCGCCGCCAAGGGCCTAACACCCGCTCTGGGAAAAGGCCTCGATCAGAAGAACGTGGGCAGTTGTTGGTTCGCCGCATGCTGAATTCCATACGCTACATTTCCTCGCCCTCCAAAAAGGCTCGGATTTAGCGCTGGGCTTATCCCGCTTCACTCGCCGTTACTAGGGGAATCCTTGTTAGTTTCTTTTCCTCCGCTTAGTGATATGCTTAAGTTCAGCGGGTCGTCCCGCCCGATCTCAGGTCAAAAGTGATGTACTATAAAAGTACATGCGCTTTGTACGTCGGCCTTTTGAAGTCACTTAACTTATTCTCGAGCACCTACCGTCGTTGCTACCTCACCCGAGGCCAGCAGGCTGCTCACGCTTCAGCTGTGAAATCGCCAGACCAGCTGTCTTTGACGACACGCTCCTTAATACAGAAACGAGTCGCAGGCACTTTCAAACTAATGAAAGGATCGGTGTGTTAAAGACCCTGAGACGGACGTGGCCCCAGGATTACCCGAGGCCGCAATACGCGTTCAGAATATCGATGCTCAATGTGTCCTGCAATTCACATTACTTCTCGGAGCTAGCTCCGTCCTTCATCGACGCTCGAGCCGAGTGATCCACCGCTAAGAGATCTCTCGTGTTAATCAATCTCAATGCAACCAAAAAATCGTGTTCAAAAAGAAGCGGCCGCGCCAGCACTTGCGTGCTGAATTATTACTCCCGCTGTCAGGAAGCAACGCGACCGAACTATAACAGTTACAGGGCTCGGTCCCTTCGAAGAAGAGACGTCGCTTGAAATCAAATTTCGATTCGTTAATGATCCTTCCGCAGGTTCACCTACGGAAACCTTGTTACGACTTTTACTTCCTCTAAATGATCAAGTTCGATCGTCTTTTCGAACACCGGCGAGTGCGTTGCCGCACGTACCAGGCTCAATCGGAGGACCTCACTAAACCATTCAATCGGTAGTAGCGACGGGCGGTGTGTACAAAGGGCAGGGACGTAATCAACGCAAGCTAATGACTCGCGCTTACTGGGAATTCCTCGTTCAAGGGAAACAATTGCAAGTCCCTATCCCTAGCACGACCGGGGTTCAACGGATTACCCGGACCTTTCGGCCTAGGGAACACACGATGATCCGGTCAGTGTAGCGCGCGTGCGGCCCCGAACATCTAAGGGCATCACAGACCTGTTATTGCTCAATCTCGTGTGGCTAAACGCCACTAGTCCCTCTAAGAAGTTGTCTCCGACCCAATGGGTCGAGCAGCTATTTAGCAAGTAAGAGTCTCGTTCGTTATCGGAATTAACCAGACAAATCGCTCCACCAACTAAGAACGGCCATGCACCACCACCCACAGAATCAAGAAAGAGCTCTCAATCTGTCAATCCTCGCTGTGTCCGGGCCGGGTGAGATTTCCCGTGTTGAGTCAAATTAAGCCGCAGGCTCCACTCCTGGTGGTGCCCTTCCGTCAATTCCTTTAAGTTTCAGCTTTGCAACCATACTTCCCCCGGAACCCAAAGACTTTGGTTTCCCGGAAGCTGCCGGACAGTTCTTAAGTTCGACACTGCCCGATCGCTAGTCGGCATCGTTTAAGGTCAGAACTAGGACGGTATCTGATCGTCTTCGAACCTCTGACTTTCGCTCTTGATTAAAGAAAACATTCTTGGCAAATGCTTTCGCAGTCGTTCGTCTTGCGCCGATCCAAGAATTTCACCTCTAACGGCACAGTACGGATGCCCCCGTCCGTTCCTATTAATCATTACCTCGTGCTCCGAAAACCAACAAAATAGAACCGAGGTCCTATTCCATTATTCCATGCAACATTATACAAGCGTAAAGCCTGCTTTGAACACTCTAATTTTTTCAAGGTAAACTTGCCGGACCACCGCAACACTCAGTTAAGAGCACCGCGAAGGCACCGACCAACAAGAACAACGAGGCCAGTGCTAGCCTTTCGACCGACCAACCTCGCCGTCCCTATATCCAACTACGAGCTTTTCAACCGCAACAACTTAAATATACACTTTTGGAGCTGGAATTACCGCGGCTGCTGGCACCAGACTTGCCCTCCAATGGATACTCGTTAAAAAGTTTAAAGTGTACTCATTCCAATTGCAGGACCTCGTACGAGGTCTGCATTGTTATTTTTCGTCACTACCTCCCCGAGCCGGGAATGGGTAATTTGCGCGCCTGCTGCCTTCCTTGGATGTGGTAGCCGTTTCTCAGGCTCCCTCTCCGGAATCGAACCCTGATTCTCCGTCACCCGTTACAACCTCGGTAGGCCGATACCGTACCGACGATAGTTGATAGGGCAGTTGCTTTAATGAGATGTCGCCAGCACTAGGCCGTGCGATCCGCAAGCTTATCCAGAGTCACCATTGTAACGACCCGAAAGCCGGTTAGTTTTGGTCTGATAAATGCGCGCCTCACGTCAGTTCGGCGCTTTACGCATGTATTAGCTCTAGAATTGCCACAGTTATCCATGTAAAAGCGTACAATCAAATGAACCATAACTGATTTAATGAGCCATTCGCAGTTTCACTGTACGTGAGCTCGTACTTACACTTGCATGGCTTAATCTTTGAGACAAGCATATGACTACTGGCAGGATCAACCAGATAACTATCCGAGGGCGTTTAAACCCGTTGCTCGACTGAGCGTTTTTACTGTATAAATACAGACCTTTTCTATCACTCGGCTTAAAAGCCTTGCGAACGTTACTGAAAGTCGGCGCCGGCCTTTTGCTGTTTAAAGCGCCAGCCCGCGTCGACTGCAGCATGCAGCTATACAACTGACTGTTCTTTCTCCCGACCAACCGTTTGCCTTCTGCCGGTTAACTCGTCAGCAGCAACACGCCATCTGTCTGCTGCAGTTACCCGCCTCGAGCCGTGCCTGCCTGCGTCGGCTACTCGTCTCGACGACTTCGCAAAGCTATAAGCCTACCGCCGCTGGACGCTTGTAGTTTTTCATACGCTGCTCCAATGCGTTTACATAGCACGTTCGCCGCCGCTGCAATAGCCGCGCCTCGGGTGCTAAACAGTAATGCTTTAAGCCCGCTTTCTCGCCAAGTCGACCGAACGCACAAACACGTCTCTCTCACTAGTGTAAAGTAATGCATACGTGTATGATGCTCAAATGTTGCTGTTGAACTTTTTTTGCCGATTTTTTTCAATTTGTTTGTTTCTTTTCAATTATTTTAATGTTTTAAGCTTATTTATGCTACGTTTAAATGTTTTAATACTTTTTTTATACTTTATTTAATATGTTTAAAAGAAATAAATAAAAAATAATATATATAAACTACTTTTTTTAATGTTTTAAATATGTTTGTTTATTATAAATAAACTTTATTTGTATTATTTTTTATTTAAACTTACTTTTTAAATCTTTATACTTGTTTTATCGTTTTAAGCACATTGCGATAAATATAATAAACAAAAAATTGAATGAAAATAATAATAATAATAAAAAAAAAAAAAAAAACATATGCTTATTTTATATGTTTCATTTTATTTTTATTTAAACTTACCTTTCAAACCTTAATACTCGTTTTATTTTTTTAAGCAGATCGCGATAAATATAATAAACAAACAATTAAATAAAAATAAATAAAAATAAAATAAAAAAATCAAACATAAGCTTATTTTATATGTTACATTTTATTTTATTTAAAACTTACAATTTAAACCTTTGTATTTGTTCTATTCTTTTAAGCACATCGCGATAAATATAATAAGCAAACAATTAAATAAAATAATATAATAAAAAAATCATAAACTTATTTTATATGTTTCATTTTATTTTTATTTAAACTTACTTTTTAAACCTTTATAGTTGTTTTATTTTTTAAGCACATGGCGATAAATATAATAAGCAAACAATTAAATAAAAATAATAACAAATAAATAAAACAATACAGCTAAACTATAAAAAGAAAACTAAATAACTGATAAATACTTGTAAAACATTATTTGAAAAATGTATTTTGAAACACAACACGATTGATTTATAAATAATATTATATTTTTAATTTGTGTAGTTTATTGAAAGTAGTCTCCTTATTTGCTTCTGGTTTTACTTGAGTTACACAACGTTAAATAAACATACTTAACTAAAAATACTGTCATTTTAATAAAACTAAGTACAAATACATTGAATTAACATAGAACTTTAAAAGCCTTTCGCTAGTATCTGTTGGTAACAGTAAATAACCTATTATGACTCACAATACAAGAGTGCGAAATTTATTTTTCCATTTGATTTTTCAGGTATTTATTTATTTGTGGAAATAAACTTTTTTATTACATTAGAAACTAATAGAATTTTTCCTATAACTATACCTATTATTATATTTAGTATGCTTAAAAGTAATAAATGAAACGTCGCGATATATAATAAACAAACAATCAAACAAACAAAGAAAAAAAAAAAAAAACTATTTTTTAAACTTATAATTTTATAATTTCAACTATATGTCTTATTTTATTTTCATTTAAACTTACTTTAAACCTCTGTATTTGTTATATATATTTCAACACAATACGATTAAACTATAAGACAAACAACAAAATAAAATAATCACATTAATAAATACACTAAGCAAATAGCTAGAATAAATATAAATAGTTCAATATATACAATATATTTCTTCCATTTTTAAGTTACTTGTTAAACATATTTATTTAAACATGTTTCTTTAGAATATAAAACTAGCAGTTCTACAAATAAAGAAATTAAAAAGCCAATACACATAACACTAACTTTCATAAATTAGATATGCAAATATGAACAAAATAATAACTAAATTGTTAAGCTTTTGTAAACTGTGAACTTATAAACTTATAATAACAATTGCATATTCACTATTCACAATAGCTTTTTATTTAGTACACAACTGGTCTGTAAATTGTGTAGTTTATTGAAAGTATATCCCGTTTTGCTTCTGGTTTAAATAAAGTTATACAACACATACTAAAGTAAATTAAATAAAGTAATTCACTACTATCTATTATATAAAACCAATTTACAAAATACATTAAAATAATAAAAATGAACTTTGAACTTATAATAATAACTGCATATTCACTATTCAGAATTGCTTTAAATTTAGTACACAACTGGTCTGTAAATTGTGTAGTTTATTGAAAGTATAATCCCGTTTTGCTTCTTGTTTAAATAAAGTTATATAACACATACTAAAGTAAATTAAATAAAGTAATTCACTACTATCTATTAAATAAAACCAATTTACAAAATACATTAAATTAAGTTAAAGTGAACTTTGAACTTATAATAATAACTGCATATTCACTATTCAGAATTGCTTTAAGTTTAGTACACAACTGGTCTGTAAATTGTGTTGGTTCTATTCAAGTACTCTCCTTGTTTGTTTTGTTTTAGTTGTATCACATTCAATACACATAATAAAGTAAACCAAATAAACTCTATTAATTTAAACTAAGTACAAATACATTAAGTTAATACAAAACTTTAAAAAGCTTTTGCTAGTATCTGTTGGTAACAGTAAATAACTTATTATGACTCACAATACAAAAGTGCAAAATTTATTTTCGTTTGATTTTTCAAGTGATTTGTTTGTGGACAAAAAAACTTTTAAGTTTTAGTATAAAAGACTAATTGTATTAATTTTAACTCAGAAAATTGTACTCTACAAGATGGTGCCATTATTTTTTCGATATCTCAAACTGGTCAAACCACTTTTTTAGCGCTCTAATTGGTTAAACAGCAAATAACGTTATCTGATTGGCTTACGTTTTTTATTTGCTAATAACTAGAATTTACTTTTCTTTTAAGCGTTTAAAGAAATGTAAATAAACGAGTAATATGTATAAATAGGTCAGAAAGAAAAATAGTACAAAAAGATGAATTCAAAAAGCAAAAGCCTACGGCACGTGGTATTCCCAAGCGGTCACCCATCTAAGTACTAACCACGCCCGACACTGCTTAACTTCCCAGATCGGACGAGATGGGGTGTGCTCAGTGTGGTATGGTCGTAGGCGTTTGAAAGCGTTTACAAGCCTTTATAAACCCTTCGGTTTGTTTAAAAAACCTATTTGCACTTGATTTACAATCAATTTGATATTTTAAAATTATTCCTTATAAAATTTTAACCTGAATTAACCTTTTTTTTTGTTTTTTTTTATCAACAGTTACTCCCAAACTGTACTAAAACTGTATTGTAACTGTACAAAAGTGTTTGTTTAAATAATTGTTATCTATAAATTACCTAAGACCAGGACAAGTAGAAGTAAAGTTTATTGAATTATTGAATTAAATAAATAAAATCGTAAAATAAAATAATACAATATGTTTACAATTTGTCATTGATCTATCCATTTATGTTATTGCATTACAAATACAAACATTGCATACATTCAAGAGTATTATTCATCAATCTTTTCAATATAATAAGTTTTAAATTTATATTTATTTTTAAATAATTCCTGACATTTTAGATTACCTGAGATTTTTTTTTAATTAAATTAATTTTAGTAATTATATACTTGACGTTCTATTTTGTTTAATTTGATAACTCAACCATGTTTATATTTTTTTATAGTTTAACAGAACTATTAAACTAAAAGACATTACATACAGCTTCTAAAAGTTTTAAACACCTTAAAAAAGTAATATATAAAATAATTGATAAGAATATTAAACTTATAAAAATTTAGTAAAAGGTTATATAAACGTTATTTAAATTAATATAAGATAGTTAACTTATTTTTTCATTTAATGTGATATAATATAAATATATTTTGAGAGACAATTAATTAACGTAAACAATGTCATAGTGGAAACTGCATGTCTGCTAAAAACGTAAAACGCAAAACTGCTTTAATAAATCACTAAATAACAAAAAAATTGCCTGTCTAGCAGGCGTTCAAATTCAAATGACAAAGAAATTTAACTCCGGCTCTCAAGTATATGTCTTGCGTGACGACTAGCGGGACTCGATCTCACAACCTTCCGCTTATGAGTTAGCTGTCAAGACCAAAGACCCAACGCCACGACAAAGATAAAGAAATATTTTGCTATATAAATAGGTTGATTTTTATAATTTTGTCAATTACAATTACATGTCAATTACAGTGTCAATTTGAATTTAAATTAAATTAATTTTAGTAATTAAATACTTGACGTTCTAGTTTGTTTAATTTGATAACTCAACTATGTTTATTTATTTTTTACTAATTTTAAAATTATTATTATACAATATATTTGTTATATTATATTTATTTTATTACTTAAACTTATTATATACATTTAATATATAATATTATTAAATAACTTTATTAACGAATTAAAAACAAAATATTATTATTATTATGTTATTAATTTAGTGTTTTATTTTAAAGATATATTAAAGAACTAAACAGATATTACCCCTAAAAAACTTTGTTAATAATATATAAAAAGTACTCAAAGTCAGATTCGGAAATATATATACTGTTTTTTTTCATCAATATTGCAGGTCTGCGTAGCCGGGGGCTGTAATCTAGCTGCCAGCAGGCCTGAAATGGTGGCCACTATTGTTCAATGTTCAACTTCAAATTCTTTGAGATTATACTGTACTATCTATCTATTTAACAAATCTATCTAACAAATGTTGTTCAATCTAGGTTGTGGGTACTTGGGTCGAGTAATGCCTTTGACTTACAATCTGTTGTGGATTGTCAATATTTCTCTATCTATCAATAAACAAATCTATCTAATAAATGTTGTTCAATCTAGGTTGTGGGTACTTTGGTCGAGTAATGCCTTTGACTTACAATCTGTTGTTGATTGTCAACATTCCTCTATCTATCAATAATGATTATATTCAATATTAAATGTTGATTAATTCAGTTGTAAGAAAACCAGTGCGCTGGTTAGGTTGGGTAAGGCCTTCGACTTACAATCTTTGGGATTATCAACGTTCATCACAAGTACAGTAACGATCTCATTGAATTTCCAGTTGGAACATTGGATTGTAGTGGTGGCCTACTCTTTTTTGCCTAGTTTGACAAACTATTGTATATATATTGTATAACTTTATTTGTATTATTTTTTTTTTAAATTACTACTTATTATTAAAGAATTAAATTTTCTCCATTGTTTTCTCCATCGCGAACATTAAAAAAAAAAACTATGTATTTGAACTGTTTTTTATATGTTTTGTTTTATTTTTATTCAAACTTACTTTAAACCTCTGTATTTTTTATACAATACGATTAAACTATATAACAGAAAAATAATTAAATAATCAAACTATTGAATAAGCAGTTAAATAGTGTGTTTTTTTATGCTTCTTTCATTTTTAACTTACTTGTTAACCATATTTCTTTTATTAAAGTATAAAACTAACAGTTACTAAAATAAAATAATCATAAAGTCAATACACAAAACACTAACTTTTTATAATTTAAATATGCAAACATGAATATAGTTATGAAGTAAAGTTATTCAAAGCTTATAATTATGAAACTTTTGTATAATATTTTTGTTTTTTTTTTTGTAATAACTACAAAATTGGTATTTTAGTTTATTGTTAGTAACTAAATATTTATATTTATTATACTTAAAAAAAAACTTCTATACTAACTCTAATTTCAAAGCATATTAAAACATACAAATTTTACCAACTAAATATTTATTTTTATTTTTATTATTATAACTTTCAAACATAAGCTTGTATACCTTATATACCTATATACCTCATATAGGAGGCTTGACATAACATAACATTATTTAATTCTTTTTGTTTGAAATAAACTCATTTAGTTATTAGTAAATTACAACATAAATGTTTATAACAATAAAACTAAGATTTAGCTTTTGAGTTAGTAAACTTTGATAGTTTTCTTTTAATAGTTTAATAGTCCTTATTTAAGTTCAAACAAAATTGCTATATATTTAATACACATACAAAAGTAAACTAAGTAAACGTAATTCAATAGTTTCTATTAAGTAAAATTTATTACAAATACATTAAGTTAATACAAAACTTTAAGAAGCTTTTGCTAGTATCTGTTGGTAACAGTAAATAACTTATTATGACTCACAATACAAAAGTGCAAAATTTATTTTCGTTTGATTTTTCAAGTGATTTGTTTGTGGACAAAAAAACTTTTAAGTTTTAGTATAAAAGACTAATTGTATTAATTTTAACTCAGAAAATTGTACTCTACAAGATGGTGCAATTATTTTTTCGATATCTCAAACTGGTCAAACCACTTTTTTAGCGCTCTAATTGGTTTAAACAGCAAATAACGTTATCTGATTGGCTTACGTTTTTATTTGCTAATAACTAGAAGTTACTTTTCTTTTAAGCGTTAAAAAAATGTAAATAAACGAGTAATAAGTATAAATAGGTCAGAAAGAAAAATAGTACAAAAAAGATGAATTCAAAAAGCAAAAGCCTACGGCACGTGGTATTCCCAAGCGGTCACCCATCTAAGTACTAACCACGCCCGACACTGCTTAACTTCCCAGATCGGACGAGATGGGGTGTGCTCAGTGTGGTATGGTCGTAGGCGTCTGAAACCGTTTACAAGCCTTTATAAACCCTTCGGTTTGTTTAAAAAACCTATTTGCACTTGATTTACAATCGATTTGATATTTTAAAATTAATCCTTATAAAATTTTAACTTGATGTAAGTATTTTTTTTATTAATACCTTTTTTTTTTGGTGTTTTAATTACAATTACTCCCTGTAACTTTATTTAAGACTTTGTTTAAAAGATTGTTAACTATATTCTATATTAAATACTATGATAATTAGAAGTAAAGTTTATTAAGTAAACTAGATTAGATTAAACTAAATAAAAAATATTGTTAAAATAAACATGTTGTGTTTAGTTTGTTTTACTATTTCTCATTGTTCTATTTATAGATGGTATTGTTTTACTTCAAGAATATTTATAGTTAGTTTCTAAGGAATATCTCATACTACATCAGATTTTACGATTAACTTAATTTTAGGTAATAAAATATTTGACGTTTAATTTAATAACTCAACTATGTTTATGTTATAAAATGATAGTATATAATACACATACATTATAATGTAATAATATAACTAGTTGTATAGTATAACTAGTTGTTTACTTTAAAATGAATAATTAAGTGGAAGAATTAAAAGAACTCACATTTTTGAAGAGAGCGTGGAAAACCAGAATAGTCTTTTAAAACATTTATTAAATTATCGATAAATATAGAATACAATAGAACTAAACATATAAACGTAACTGTGGTTGCTTAGAAACTAAACAAGAAATTTTTTAATAAAAATATAAAATAGTAAAATAAAATAAAAGTAATATAAATTATATTTTTAAACTAAATAACAATTCACGAGCAATATTAGCGCAATGTCAGAGTATGAGTTTATAATAAAGGAATTGCTTCCTTGGTGTTGATACTTACCTTATTCAAATAGAATACATTTTCAGCAATCAGGCTTGTATTTATCTTAGCGCGCGTAACACAACGTTTGTGGGTTTTGGCACACTTTTGTCGATAGTGGGCGCCCCGCCTCTTAAGTACAGAAATTTCGGGAATTTTCGATTTTCGGAATTCTGACTCGACAGATCGTTTTTGTTTGGTCCAGAGACCCCGTAAAAATTTTTCAGCCCATTTGAGGCATGATGAAAAAATGTTATTTCGACCCCCTTTTTTTAGGGGTTACGGGGACATCGACCCATTTTTTGGGAATAAAAAACTCCTAGAAAAGGACCACTTTTCTTCTTTTTTCGAATTTCGACTTTTTATTTTTTTGGAAAATTTTTCTATTTTCTTTGTTTGTTCTATTATAAGGTCGAAAATATTTTTTTTGAGCTTCGCAACGCATAAGGACTAACGTAAGGTAAGTTTTAAAAGATTTTTTTTTCGATAATTTTTTCTATATTTTTTGTTTGGTCCATTACAAAGTCGAAAATATTTTTTTACGGCTTCTAAACGCGTGTAGATTAACCGTAGGTAGGTTATTTCGAAATTTAAATTTTTCAATATTATTAATATTTCGGTAGATTGTTCGATTATCAATCTTTCAGCACCCAATAAGTACATTAAAAAATAAAACATGAAATAAAAACATCAACTAAAATGAAAATAACATATTCTGTGAAAAAACCTGCGATAATT
>NW_028139859.1:15000-25000 GCF_965202585.1 Thalia democratica | reverse complement strand
TCGAGCCGAGTGATCCACCGCTAAGAGATCTCTCGTGTTAATCAATCTCAATGCAACCAAAAAATCGTGTTCAAAAAGAAGCGGCCGCGCCAGCACTTGCGTGCTGAATTATTACTCCCGCTGTCAGGAAGCAACGCGACCGAACTATAACAGTTACAGGGCTCGGTCCCTTCGAAGAAGAGACGTCGCTTGAAATCAAATTTCGATTCGTTAATGATCCTTCCGCAGGTTCACCTACGGAAACCTTGTTACGACTTTTACTTCCTCTAAATGATCAAGTTCGATCGTCTTTTCGAACACCGGCGAGTGCGTTGCCGCACGTACCAGGCTCAATCGGAGGACCTCACTAAACCATTCAATCGGTAGTAGCGACGGGCGGTGTGTACAAAGGGCAGGGACGTAATCAACGCAAGCTAATGACTCGCGCTTACTGGGAATTCCTCGTTCAAGGGAAACAATTGCAAGTCCCTATCCCTAGCACGACCGGGGTTCAACGGATTACCCGGACCTTTCGGCCTAGGGAACACACGATGATCCGGTCAGTGTAGCGCGCGTGCGGCCCCGAACATCTAAGGGCATCACAGACCTGTTATTGTTCAATCTCGTGTGGCTAAACGCCACTAGTCCCTCTAAGAAGTTGTCTCCGACCCAATGGGTCGAGCAGCTATTTAGCAAGTAAGAGTCTCGTTCGTTATCGGAATTAACCAGACAAATCGCTCCACCAACTAAGAACGGCCATGCACCACCACCCACAGAATCAAGAAAGAGCTCTCAATCTGTCAATCCTCGCTGTGTCCGGGCCGGGTGAGATTTCCCGTGTTGAGTCAAATTAAGCCGCAGGCTCCACTCCTGGTGGTGCCCTTCCGTCAATTCCTTTAAGTTTCAGCTTTGCAACCATACTTCCCCCGGAACCCAAAGACTTTGGTTTCCCGGAAGCTGCCGGACAGTTCTTAAGTTCGACACTGCCCGATCGCTAGTCGGCATCGTTTAAGGTCAGAACTAGGACGGTATCTGATCGTCTTCGAACCTCTGACTTTCGCTCTTGATTAAAGAAAACATTCTTGGCAAATGCTTTCGCAGTCGTTCGTCTTGCGCCGATCCAAGAATTTCACCTCTAACGGCACAGTACGGATGCCCCCGTCCGTTCCTATTAATCATTACCTCGTGCTCCGAAAACCAACAAAATAGAACCGAGGTCCTATTCCATTATTCCATGCAACATTATACAAGCGTAAAGCCTGCTTTGAACACTCTAATTTTTTCAAGGTAAACTTGCCGGACCACCGCAACACTCAGTTAAGAGCACCGCGAAGGCACCGACCAACAAGAACAACGAGGCCAGTGCTAGCCTTTCGACCGACCAACCTCGCCGTCCCTATATCCAACTACGAGCTTTTCAACCGCAACAACTTAAATATACACTTTTGGAGCTGGAATTACCGCGGCTGCTGGCACCAGACTTGCCCTCCAATGGATACTCGTTAAAAAGTTTAAAGTGTACTCATTCCAATTGCAGGACCTCGTACGAGGTCTGCATTGTTATTTTTCGTCACTACCTCCCCGAGCCGGGAATGGGTAATTTGCGCGCCTGCTGCCTTCCTTGGATGTGGTAGCCGTTTCTCAGGCTCCCTCTCCGGAATCGAACCCTGATTCTCCGTCACCCGTTACAACCTCGGTAGGCCGATACCGTACCGACGATAGTTGATAGGGCAGTTGCTTTAATGAGATGTCGCCAGCACTAGGCCGTGCGATCCGCAAGCTTATCCAGAGTCACCATTGTAACGACCCGAAAGCCGGTTAGTTTTGGTCTGATAAATGCGCGCCTCACGTCAGTTCGGCGCTTTACGCATGTATTAGCTCTAGAATTGCCACAGTTATCCATGTAAAAGCGTACAATCAAATGAACCATAACTGATTTAATGAGCCATTCGCAGTTTCACTGTACGTGAGCTCGTACTTACACTTGCATGGCTTAATCTTTGAGACAAGCATATGACTACTGGCAGGATCAACCAGATAACTATCCGAGGGCGTTTAAACCCGTTGCTCGACTGAGCGTTTTTACTGTATAAATACAGACCTTTTCTATCACTCGGCTTAAAAGCCTTGCGAACGTTACTGAAAGTCGGCGCCGGCCTTTTGCTGTTTAAAGCGCCAGCCCGCGTCGACTGCAGCATGCAGCTATACAACTGACTGTTCTTTCTCCCGACCAACCGTTTGCCTTCTGCCGGTTAACTCGTCAGCAGCAACACGCCATCTGTCTGCTGCAGTTACCCGCCTCGAGCCGTGCCTGCGTCGGCTACTCGTCTCGACGACTTCGCAAAGCTATAAGCCTACCGCCGCTGGACGCTTGTAGTTTTTCATACGCTGCTCCGATGCGTTTACATAGCACGTTCGCCGCCGCTGCAATAGCCGCGCCTCGGGTGCTAAACAGTAATGCTTTAAGCCCGCTTTCTCGCCAAGTCGACCGAACGCACAAACACGTCTCTCTCACTAGTGTAAAGTAATGCATACGCGTATGATGCTCAAATGTTGTTGTTGAACTTTTTTGCCGATTTTTCCCGATTTTTTTTAAATTTCTTTGTTTCTTTTCAATTTTTTTAATATTTTAAGCTTATTTATGCTACGTTTAAATGTTTTAATACTTTTTTTATACTTTATTTAATATGTTTAAAAGAAATAAATAAAAAATAATATATATAAACTACTTTTTATAATGTTTTAAATATGTTTGTTTATTATAAATAAGCTTTATTTGTATTATTTTTTATTTAAACTTACTTTTTAAATCTTTATATTTGTTTTATCGTTTTAAGCACATTGCGATAAATATAATAAACAAACAATTGAATAAAAATAATAATAAAAAAAAAAATAAAAATAAAAACATAAGCTTATTTTATATGTTTCATTTTATTTTTATTTAATAACCTTTTCAAACCTTAATACTCGTTTTATTTTTTTAAGCAGATCGCGATAAATATAATAAACAAACAATTAAATAAAAATAAATAAAAATAAAATAAAAAAATCAAACATAAGCTTATTTTATATGTTACATTTTATTTTATTTAAAACTTACAATTTAAACCTTTGTATTTGTTCTATTCTTTTAAGCACATCGCGATAAATATAATAAGCAAACAATTAAATAAAAATAATAATAATAAAAAAATCATAAACTTATTTTATATGTTTCATTTTATTTTTATTTAAACTTACTTTTTAAACCTTTATAGTTGTTTTATTTTTTAAGCACATGGCGATAAATATAATAAGCAAACAATTAAATAAAAATAATAACAAATAAATAAAACAATACAGCTAAACTATAAAAAGAAAACTAAATAACTGATAAATACTTGTAAAACATTATTTGAAAAATGTATTTTGAAACACAACACGATTGATTTATAAATAATAATATATTTTTAATTTGTGTAGTTTATTGAAAGTAGTCTCCTTATTTGCTTCTGGTTTTACTTGAGTTACACAACGTTAAATAAACATACTTAACTAAAAATACTGTCATTTTAATAAAACTAAGTACAAATACATTGAATTAACATAGAACTTTAAAAAGCCTTCGCTAGTATCTGTTGGTAACAGTAAATAACCTATTATGACTCACAATACAAGAGTGCGAAATTTATTTTTCATTTGATTTTTCAGGTATTTATTTATTTGTGGAAATAAACTTTTTTATTACATTAGAAACTAATAGAATTTTTCCTATAACTATACCTATTATTATATTTAGTATGCTTAAAAGTAATAAAATGAAACGTCGCGATTATATAATAAACAAACAATCAAACAAACAAAGAAAAAAAAAAAAAAACTATTTTTTTAAACTTATAATTTTATAATTTCAACTATATGTCTTATTTTATTTTCATTTAAACTTACTTTAAACCTCTGTATTTGTTATATATATTTCAACACAATACGATTAAACTATAAGACAAACAACAAAATAAAATAATCACATTAATAAATACACTAAGCAAATAGCTAGAATAAATATAAATAGTTCAATATATACAATATATTTCTTCCATTTTTAAGTTACTTGTTAAACATATTTATTTAAACATGTTTCTTTAGAATATAAAACTAGCAGTTCTACAAATAAAGAAATTAAAAAGCCAATACACATAACACTAACTTTTCATAAATTAGATATGCAAATATGAACAAAATAATAACTAAATTGTTAAGCTTTTGTAAACTGTGAACTTATAAACTTATAATAACAATTGCATATTCACTATTCACAATAGCTTTTTATTTAGTACACAACTGGTCTGTAAATTGTGTAGTTTATTGAAAGTATAATCCCGTTTTGCTTCTGGTTTAAATAAAGTTATACAACACATACTAAAGTAAATTAAATAAAGTAATTCACTACTATCTATTATATAAAACCAATTTACAAAATACATTAAAATAAATAAAAATGAACTTTGAACTTATAATAATAACTGCATATTCACTATTCAGAATTGCTTTAAATTTAGTACACAACTGGTCTGTAAATTGTGTAGTTTATTGAAAGTATAATCCCGTTTTGCTTCTTGTTTAAATAAAGTTATATAACACATACTAAAGTAAATTAAATAAAGTAATTCACTACTATCTATTAAATAAAACCAATTTACAAAATACATTAAATTAAGTTAAAGTGAACTTTGAACTTATAATAATAACTGCATATTCACTATTCAGAATTGCTTTAAGTTTAGTACACAACTGGTCTGTAAATTGTGTTGGTTCTATTCAAGTACTCTCCTTGTTTGTTTTGTTTTAGTTGTATCACATTCAATACACATAATAAAGTAAACCAAATAAACTCTATTAATTTAAACTAAGTACAAATACATTAAGTTAATACAAAACTTTAAAAAGCTTTTGCTAGTATCTGTTGGTAACAGTAAATAACTTATTATGACTCACAATACAAAAGTGCAAAATTTATTTTCGTTTGATTTTTCAAGTGATTTGTTTGTGGACAAAAAAACTTTTAAGTTTTAGTATAAAAGACTAATTGTATTAATTTTAACTCAGAAAATTGTACTCTACAAGATGGTGCCATTATTTTTTCGATATCTCAAACTGGTCAAACCACTTTTTTAGCGCTCTAATTGGTTTAAACAGCAAATAACGTTATCTGATTGGCTTACGTTTTTATTTGCTAATAACTAGAATTTACTTTTCTTTTAAGCGTTAAAGAAATGTAAATAAACGAGTAATATGTATAAATAGGTCAGAAAGAAAAATAGTACAAAAAGATGAATTCAAAAAGCAAAAGCCTACGGCACGTGGTATTCCCAAGCGGTCACCCATCTAAGTACTAACCACGCCCGACACTGCTTAACTTCCCAGATCGGACGAGATGGGGTGTGCTCAGTGTGGTATGGTCGTAGGCGTTTGAAAGCGTTTACAAGCCTTTATAAACCCTTCGGTTTGTTTAAAAAACCTATTTGCACTTGATTTACAATCAATTTGATATTTTAAAATTATTCCTTATAAAATTTTAACCTGAATTAACCTTTTTTTTTGTTTTTTTTTATCAACAGTTACTCCCAAACTGTACTAAAACTGTATTGTAACTGTACAAAAGTGTTTGTTTAAATAATTGTTATCTATAAATTACCTAAGACCAGGACAAGTAGAAGTAAAGTTTATTGAATTATTGAATTAAATAAATAAAATCGTAAAATAAAATAATACAATATGTTTACAATTTGTCATTGATCTATCCATTTATGTTATTGCATTACAAATACAAACATTGCATACATTCAAGAGTATTATTCATCAATCTTTTCAATATAATAAGTTTTAAATTTATATTTATTTTTAAATAATTCCTGACATTTTAGATTACCTGAGATTTTTTTTTAATTAAATTAATTTTAGTAATTATATACTTGACGTTCTATTTTGTTTAATTTGATAACTCAACCATGTTTATATTTTTTTATAGTTTAACAGAACTATTAAACTAAAAGACATTACATACAGCTTCTAAAAGTTTTAAACACCTTAAAAAAGTAATATATAAAATAATTGATAAGAATATTAAACTTATAAAAATTTAGTAAAAGGTTATATAAACGTTATTTAAATTAATATAAGATAGTTAACTTATTTTTTCATTTAATGTGATATAATATAAATATATTTTGAGAGACAATTAATTAACGTAAACAATGTCATAGTGGAAACTGCATGTCTGCTAAAAACGTAAAACGCAAAACTGCTTTAATAAATCACTAAATAACAAAAAAATTGCCTGTCTAGCAGGCGTTCAAATTCAAATGACAAAGAAATTTAACTCCGGCTCTCAAGTATATGTCTTGCGTGACGACTAGCGGGACTCGATCTCACAACCTTCCGCTTATGAGTTAGCTGTCAAGACCAAAGACCCAACGCCACGACAAAGATAAAGAAATATTTTGCTATATAAATAGGTTGATTTTTATAATTTTGTCAATTACAATTACATGTCAATTACAGTGTCAATTTGAATTTAAATTAAATTAATTTTAGTAATTAAATACTTGACGTTCTAGTTTGTTTAATTTGATAACTCAACTATGTTTATTTATTTTTTACTAATTTTAAAATTATTATTATACAATATATTTGTTATATTATATTTATTTTATTACTTAAACTTATTATATACATTTAATATATAATATTATTAAATAACTTTATTAACGAATTAAAAACAAAATATTATTATTATTATGTTATTAATTTAGTGTTTTATTTTAAAGATATATTAAAGAACTAAACAGATATTACCCCTAAAAAACTTTGTTAATAATATATAAAAAGTACTCAAAGTCAGATTCGGAAATATATATACTGTTTTTTTTCATCAATATTGCAGGTCTGCGTAGCCGGGGGCTGTAATCTAGCTGCCAGCAGGCCTGAAATGGTGGCCACTATTGTTCAATGTTCAACTTCAAATTCTTTGAGATTATACTGTACTATCTATCTATTTAACAAATCTATCTAACAAATGTTGTTCAATCTAGGTTGTGGGTACTTGGGTCGAGTAATGCCTTTGACTTACAATCTGTTGTGGATTGTCAATATTTCTCTATCTATCAATAAACAAATCTATCTAATAAATGTTGTTCAATCTAGGTTGTGGGTACTTTGGTCGAGTAATGCCTTTGACTTACAATCTGTTGTTGATTGTCAACATTCCTCTATCTATCAATAATGATTATATTCAATATTAAATGTTGATTAATTCAGTTGTAAGAAAACCAGTGCGCTGGTTAGGTTGGGTAAGGCCTTCGACTTACAATCTTTGGGATTATCAACGTTCATCACAAGTACAGTAACGATCTCATTGAATTTCCAGTTGGAACATTGGATTGTAGTGGTGGCCTACTCTTTTTTGCCTAGTTTGACAAACTATTGTATATATATTGTATAACTTTATTTGTATTATTTTTTTTTTAAATTACTACTTATTATTAAAGAATTAAATTTTCTCCATTGTTTTCTCCATCGCGAACATTAAAAAAAAAAACTATGTATTTGAACTGTTTTTTATATGTTTTGTTTTATTTTTATTCAAACTTACTTTAAACCTCTGTATTTTTTATACAATACGATTAAACTATATAACAGAAAAATAATTAAATAATCAAACTATTGAATAAGCAGTTAAATAGTGTGTTTTTTTATGCTTCTTTCATTTTTAACTTACTTGTTAACCATATTTCTTTTATTAAAGTATAAAACTAACAGTTACTAAAATAAAATAATCATAAAGTCAATACACAAAACACTAACTTTTTATAATTTAAATATGCAAACATGAATATAGTTATGAAGTAAAGTTATTCAAAGCTTATAATTATGAAACTTTTGTATAATATTTTTGTTTTTTTTTTTGTAATAACTACAAAATTGGTATTTTAGTTTATTGTTAGTAACTAAATATTTATATTTATTATACTTAAAAAAAAACTTCTATACTAACTCTAATTTCAAAGCATATTAAAACATACAAATTTTACCAACTAAATATTTATTTTTATTTTTATTATTATAACTTTCAAACATAAGCTTGTATACCTTATATACCTATATACCTCATATAGGAGGCTTGACATAACATAACATTATTTAATTCTTTTTGTTTGAAATAAACTCATTTAGTTATTAGTAAATTACAACATAAATGTTTATAACAATAAAACTAAGATTTAGCTTTTGAGTTAGTAAACTTTGATAGTTTTCTTTTAATAGTTTAATAGTCCTTATTTAAGTTCAAACAAAATTGCTATATATTTAATACACATACAAAAGTAAACTAAGTAAACGTAATTCAATAGTTTCTATTAAGTAAAATTTATTACAAATACATTAAGTTAATACAAAACTTTAAGAAGCTTTTGCTAGTATCTGTTGGTAACAGTAAATAACTTATTATGACTCACAATACAAAAGTGCAAAATTTATTTTCGTTTGATTTTTCAAGTGATTTGTTTGTGGACAAAAAAACTTTTAAGTTTTAGTATAAAAGACTAATTGTATTAATTTTAACTCAGAAAATTGTACTCTACAAGATGGTGCAATTATTTTTTCGATATCTCAAACTGGTCAAACCACTTTTTTAGCGCTCTAATTGGTTTAAACAGCAAATAACGTTATCTGATTGGCTTACGTTTTTATTTGCTAATAACTAGAAGTTACTTTTCTTTTAAGCGTTAAAAAAATGTAAATAAACGAGTAATAAGTATAAATAGGTCAGAAAGAAAAATAGTACAAAAAAGATGAATTCAAAAAGCAAAAGCCTACGGCACGTGGTATTCCCAAGCGGTCACCCATCTAAGTACTAACCACGCCCGACACTGCTTAACTTCCCAGATCGGACGAGATGGGGTGTGCTCAGTGTGGTATGGTCGTAGGCGTCTGAAACCGTTTACAAGCCTTTATAAACCCTTCGGTTTGTTTAAAAAACCTATTTGCACTTGATTTACAATCGATTTGATATTTTAAAATTAATCCTTATAAAATTTTAACTTGATGTAAGTATTTTTTTTATTAATACCTTTTTTTTTTGGTGTTTTAATTACAATTACTCCCTGTAACTTTATTTAAGACTTTGTTTAAAAGATTGTTAACTATATTCTATATTAAATACTATGATAATTAGAAGTAAAGTTTATTAAGTAAACTAGATTAGATTAAACTAAATAAAAAATATTGTTAAAATAAACATGTTGTGTTTAGTTTGTTTTACTATTTCTCATTGTTCTATTTATAGATGGTATTGTTTTACTTCAAGAATATTTATAGTTAGTTTCTAAGGAATATCTCATACTACATCAGATTTTACGATTAACTTAATTTTAGGTAATAAAATATTTGACGTTTAATTTAATAACTCAACTATGTTTATGTTATAAAATGATAGTATATAATACACATACATTATAATGTAATAATATAACTAGTTGTATAGTATAACTAGTTGTTTACTTTAAAATGAATAATTAAGTGGAAGAATTAAAAGAACTCACATTTTTGAAGAGAGCGTGGAAAACCAGAATAGTCTTTTAAAACATTTATTAAATTATCGATAAATATAGAATACAATAGAACTAAACATATAAACGTAACTGTGGTTGCTTAGAAACTAAACAAGAAATTTTTTAATAAAAATATAAAATAGTAAAATAAAATAAAAGTAATATAAATTATATTTTTAAACTAAATAACAATTCACGAGCAATATTAGCGCAATGTCAGAGTATGAGTTTATAATAAAGGAATTGCTTCCTTGGTGTTGATACTTACCTTATTCAAATAGAATACATTTTCAGCAATCAGGCTTGTATTTATCTTAGCGCGCGTAACACAACGTTTGTGGGTTTTGGCACACTTTTGTCGATAGTGGGCGCCCCGCCTCTTAAGTACAGAAATTTCGGGAATTTTCGATTTTCGGAATTCTGACTCGACA
>NW_028139859.1:0-10000 GCF_965202585.1 Thalia democratica | reverse complement strand
GCCTCGATCAGAAGAACGTGGGCAGTCGTTGGTTCGCCGCATGCTGAATTCCATACGCTACATTTCCTCGCCCTCCAAAAAGGCTCGGATTTAGCGCTGGGCTTATCCCGCTTCACTCGCCGTTACTAGGGGAATCCTTGTTAGTTTCTTTTCCTCCGCTTAGTGATATGCTTAAGTTCAGCGGGTCGTCCCGCCCGATCTCAGGTCAAAAGTGATGTACTATAAAAGTACATGCGCTTTGTACGTCGGCCTTTTGAAGTCACTTAACTTATTCTCGAGCACCTACCGTCGTTGCTACCTCACCCGAGGCCAGCAGGCTGCTCACGCTTCAGCTGTGAAATCGCCAGACCAGCTGTCTTTGACGACACGCTCCTCAATTAAGAAACGAGTCGCAGGCACTTTCAAACTAATGAAAGGATCGGTGTGTTAAAGACCCTGAGACGGACGTGGCCCCAGGATTACCCGAGGCCGCAATACGCGTTCAGAATATCGATGCTCAATGTGTCCTGCAATTCACATTACTTCTCGGAGCTAGCTCCGTCCTTCATCGACGCTCGAGCCGAGTGATCCACCGCTAAGAGATCTCTCGTGTTAATCAATCTCAATGCAACCAAAAAATCGTGTTCAAAAAGAAGCGGCCGCGCCAGCACTTGCGTGCTGAATTATTACTCCCGCTGTCAGGAAGCAACGCGACCGAACTATAACAGTTACAGGGCTCGGTCCCTTCGAAGAAGAGACGTCGCTTGAAATCAAATTTCGATTCGTTAATGATCCTTCCGCAGGTTCACCTACGGAAACCTTGTTACGACTTTTACTTCCTCTAAATGATCAAGTTCGATCGTCTTTTCGAACACCGGCGAGTGCGTTGCCGCACGTACCAGGCTCAATCGGAGGACCTCACTAAACCATTCAATCGGTAGTAGCGACGGGCGGTGTGTACAAAGGGCAGGGACGTAATCAACGCAAGCTAATGACTCGCGCTTACTGGGAATTCCTCGTTCAAGGGAAACAATTGCAAGTCCCTATCCCTAGCACGACCGGGGTTCAACGGATTACCCGGACCTTTCGGCCTAGGGAACACACGATGATCCGGTCAGTGTAGCGCGCGTGCGGCCCCGAACATCTAAGGGCATCACAGACCTGTTATTGCTCAATCTCGTGTGGCTAAACGCCACTAGTCCCTCTAAGAAGTTGTCTCCGACCCAATGGGTCGAGCAGCTATTTAGCAAGTAAGAGTCTCGTTCGTTATCGGAATTAACCAGACAAATCGCTCCACCAACTAAGAACGGCCATGCACCACCACCCACAGAATCAAGAAAGAGCTCTCAATCTGTCAATCCTCGCTGTGTCCGGGCCGGGTGAGATTTCCCGTGTTGAGTCAAATTAAGCCGCAGGCTCCACTCCTGGTGGTGCCCTTCCGTCAATTCCTTTAAGTTTCAGCTTTGCAACCATACTTCCCCCGGAACCCAAAGACTTTGGTTTCCCCGGAAGCTGCCGGACAGTTCTTAAGTTCGACACTGCCCGATCGCTAGTCGGCATCGTTTAAGGTCAGAACTAGGACGGTATCTGATCGTCTTCGAACCTCTGACTTTCGCTCTTGATTAAAGAAAACATTCTTGGCAAATGCTTTCGCAGTCGTTCGTCTTGCGCCGATCCAAGAATTTCACCTCTAACGGCACAGTACGGATGCCCCCGTCCGTTCCTATTAATCATTACCTCGTGCTCCGAAAACCAACAAAATAGAACCGAGGTCCTATTCCATTATTCCATGCAACATTATACAAGCGTAAAGCCTGCTTTGAACACTCTAATTTTTTCAAGGTAAACTTGCCGGACCACCGCAACACTCAGTTAAGAGCACCGCGAAGGCACCGACCAACAAGAACAACGAGGCCAGTGCTAGCCTTTCGACCGACCAACCTCGCCGTCCCTATATCCAACTACGAGCTTTTCAACCGCAACAACTTAAATATACACTTTTGGAGCTGGAATTACCGCGGCTGCTGGCACCAGACTTGCCCTCCAATGGATACTCGTTAAAAAGTTTAAAGTGTACTCATTCCAATTGCAGGACCTCGTACGAGGTCTGCATTGTTATTTTTCGTCACTACCTCCCCGAGCCGGGAATGGGTAATTTGCGCGCCTGCTGCCTTCCTTGGATGTGGTAGCCGTTTCTCAGGCTCCCTCTCCGGAATCGAACCCTGATTCTCCGTCACCCGTTACAACCTCGGTAGGCCGATACCGTACCGACGATAGTTGATAGGGCAGTTGCTTTAATGAGATGTCGCCAGCACTAGGCCGTGCGATCCGCAAGCTTATCCAGAGTCACCATTGTAACGACCCGAAAGCCGGTTAGTTTTGGTCTGATAAATGCGCGCCTCACGTCAGTTCGGCGCTTTACGCATGTATTAGCTCTAGAATTGCCACAGTTATCCATGTAAAAGCGTACAATCAAATGAACCATAACTGATTTAATGAGCCATTCGCAGTTTCACTGTACGTGAGCTCGTACTTACACTTGCATGGCTTAATCTTTGAGACAAGCATATGACTACTGGCAGGATCAACCAGATAACTATCCGAGGGCGTTTAAACCCGTTGCTCGACTGAGCGTTTTTACTGTATAAATACAGACCTTTTCTATCACTCGGCTTAAAAGCCTTGCGAACGTTACTGAAAGTCGGCGCCGGCCTTTTGCTGTTTAAAGCGCCAGCCCGCGTCGACTGCAGCATGCAGCTATACAACTGACTGTTCTTTCTCCCGACCAACCGTTTGCCTTCTGCCGGTTAACTCGTCAGCAGCAACACGCCATCTGTCTGCTGCAGTTACCCGCCTCGAGCCGTGCCTGCGTCGGCTACTCGTCTCGACGACTTCGCAAAGCTATAAGCCTACCGCCGCTGGACGCTTGTAGTTTTTCATACGCTGCTCCGATGCGTTTACATAGCACGTTCGCCGCCGCTGCAATAGCCGCGCCTCGGGTGCTAAACAGTAATGCTTTAAGCCCGCTTTCTCGCCAAGTCGACCGAACGCACAAACACGTCTCTCTCACTAGTGTAAAGTAATGCATACGCGTATGATGCTCAAATGTTGTTGTTGAACTTTTTTGCCGATTTTTCCCGATTTTTTTTAAATTTCTTTGTTTCTTTTCAATTTTTTTAATATTTTAAGCTTATTTATGCTACGTTTAAATGTTTTAATACTTTTTTTTATACTTTATTTAATATGTTTAAAAGAAATAAATAAAAAATAATATATATAAACTACTTTTTATAATGTTTTAAATATGTTTGTTTATTATAAATAAGCTTTATTTGTATTATTTTTTATTTAAACTTACTTTTTAAATCTTTATATTTGTTTTATCGTTTTAAGCACATTGCGATAAATATAATAAACAAACAATTGAATAAAAATAATAATAAAAAAAAAAATAAAAATAAAAACATAAGCTTATTTTATATGTTTCATTTTATTTTTATTTAATAACCTTTTTCAAACCTTAATACTCGTTTTATTTTTTTAAGCAGATCGCGATAAATATAATAAACAAACAATTAAATAAAAATAAATAAAAATAAAATAAAAAAATCAAACATAAGCTTATTTTATATGTTACATTTTATTTTATTTAAAACTTACAATTTAAACCTTTGTATTTGTTCTATTCTTTTAAGCACATCGCGATAAATATAATAAGCAAACAATTAAATAAAAATAATAATAATAAAAAAATCATAAACTTATTTTATATGTTTCATTTTATTTTTATTTAAACTTACTTTTTAAACCTTTATAGTTGTTTTATTTTTTAAGCACATGGCGATAAATATAATAAGCAAACAATTAAATAAAAATAATAACAAATAAATAAAACAATACAGCTAAACTATAAAAAGAAAACTAAATAACTGATAAATACTTGTAAAACATTATTTGAAAAATGTATTTTGAAACACAACACGATTGATTTATAAATAATAATATATTTTTAATTTGTGTAGTTTATTGAAAGTAGTCTCCTTATTTGCTTCTGGTTTTACTTGAGTTACACAACGTTAAATAAACATACTTAACTAAAAATACTGTCATTTTAATAAAACTAAGTACAAATACATTGAATTAACATAGAACTTTAAAAAGCCTTCGCTAGTATCTGTTGGTAACAGTAAATAACCTATTATGACTCACAATACAAGAGTGCGAAATTTATTTTTCATTTGATTTTTCAGGTATTTATTTATTTGTGGAAATAAACTTTTTTATTACATTAGAAACTAATAGAATTTTTCCTATAACTATACCTATTATTATATTTAGTATGCTTAAAAGTAATAAAATGAAACGTCGCGATTATATAATAAACAAACAATCAAACAAACAAAGAAAAAAAAAAAAAAACTATTTTTTTAAACTTATAATTTTATAATTTCAACTATATGTCTTATTTTATTTTCATTTAAACTTACTTTAAACCTCTGTATTTGTTATATATATTTCAACACAATACGATTAAACTATAAGACAAACAACAAAATAAAATAATCACATTAATAAATACACTAAGCAAATAGCTAGAATAAATATAAATAGTTCAATATATACAATATATTTCTTCCATTTTTAAGTTACTTGTTAAACATATTTATTTAAACATGTTTCTTTAGAATATAAAACTAGCAGTTCTACAAATAAAGAAATTAAAAAGCCAATACACATAACACTAACTTTTCATAAATTAGATATGCAAATATGAACAAAATAATAACTAAATTGTTAAGCTTTTGTAAACTGTGAACTTATAAACTTATAATAACAATTGCATATTCACTATTCACAATAGCTTTTTATTTAGTACACAACTGGTCTGTAAATTGTGTAGTTTATTGAAAGTATAATCCCGTTTTGCTTCTGGTTTTAAATAAAGTTATACAACACATACTAAAGTAAATTAAATAAAGTAATTCACTACTATCTATTATATAAAACCAATTTACAAAATACATTAAAATAAATAAAAATGAACTTTGAACTTATAATAATAACTGCATATTCACTATTCAGAATTGCTTTAAATTTAGTACACAACTGGTCTGTAAATTGTGTAGTTTATTGAAAGTATAATCCCGTTTTGCTTCTTGTTTAAATAAAGTTATATAACACATACTAAAGTAAATTAAATAAAGTAATTCACTACTATCTATTAAATAAAACCAATTTACAAAATACATTAAATTAAGTTAAAGTGAACTTTGAACTTATAATAATAACTGCATATTCACTATTCAGAATTGCTTTAAGTTTAGTACACAACTGGTCTGTAAATTGTGTTGGTTCTATTCAAGTACTCTCCTTGTTTGTTTTGTTTTAGTTGTATCACATTCAATACACATAATAAAGTAAACCAAATAAACTCTATTAATTTAAACTAAGTACAAATACATTAAGTTAATACAAAACTTTAAAAAGCTTTTGCTAGTATCTGTTGGTAACAGTAAATAACTTATTATGACTCACAATACAAAAGTGCAAAATTTATTTTCGTTTGATTTTTCAAGTGATTTGTTTGTGGACAAAAAAACTTTTAAGTTTTAGTATAAAAGACTAATTGTATTAATTTTAACTCAGAAAATTGTACTCTACAAGATGGTGCCATTATTTTTTCGATATCTCAAACTGGTCAAACCACTTTTTTAGCGCTCTAATTGGTTTAAACAGCAAATAACGTTATCTGATTGGCTTACGTTTTTATTTGCTAATAACTAGAATTTACTTTTCTTTTAAGCGTTAAAGAAATGTAAATAAACGAGTAATATGTATAAATAGGTCAGAAAGAAAAATAGTACAAAAAGATGAATTCAAAAAGCAAAAGCCTACGGCACGTGGTATTCCCAAGCGGTCACCCATCTAAGTACTAACCACGCCCGACACTGCTTAACTTCCCAGATCGGACGAGATGGGGTGTGCTCAGTGTGGTATGGTCGTAGGCGTTTGAAAGCGTTTACAACCTTTATAAACCCTTCGGTTTGTTTAAAAAAACCTATTTGCACTTGATTTACAATCAATTTGATATTTTAAAATTATTCCTTATAAAATTTTAACCTGAATTAACCTTTTTTTTTGTTTTTTTTTATCAACAGTTACTCCCAAACTGTACTAAAACTGTATTGTAACTGTACAAAAGTGTTTGTTTAAATAATTGTTATCTATAAATTACCTAAGACCAGGACAAGTAGAAGTAAAGTTTATTGAATTATTGAATTAAATAAATAAAATCGTAAAATAAAATAATACAATATGTTTACAATTTGTCATTGATCTATCCATTTATGTTATTGCATTACAAATACAAACATTGCATACATTCAAGAGTATTATTCATCAATCTTTTCAATATAATAAGTTTTAAATTTATATTTATTTTTAAATAATTCCTGACATTTTAGATTACCTGAGATTTTTTTTAATTAAATTAATTTTAGTAATTATATACTTGACGTTCTATTTTGTTTAATTTGATAACTCAACCATGTTTATATTTTTTTATAGTTTAACAGAACTATTAAACTAAAAGACATTACATACAGCTTCTAAAAGTTTTAAACACCTTAAAAAAGTAATATATAAAATAATTGATAAGAATATTAAACTTATAAAAATTTAGTAAAAGGTTATATAAACGTTATTTAAATTAATATAAGATAGTTAACTTATTTTTTCATTTAATGTGATATAATATAAATATATTTTGAGAGACAATTAATTAACGTAAACAATGTCATAGTGGAAACTGCATGTCTGCTAAAAACGTAAAACGCAAAACTGCTTTAATAAATCACTAAATAACAAAAAAATTGCCTGTCTAGCAGGCGTTCAAATTCAAATGACAAAGAAATTTAACTCCGGCTCTCAAGTATATGTCTTGCGTGACGACTAGCGGGACTCGATCTCACAACCTTCCGCTTATGAGTTAGCTGTCAAGACCAAAGACCCAACGCCACGACAAAGATAAAGAAATATTTTGCTATATAAATAGGTTGATTTTTATAATTTTGTCAATTACAATTACATGTCAATTACAGTGTCAATTTGAATTTAAATTAAATTAATTTTAGTAATTAAATACTTGACGTTCTAGTTTGTTTAATTTGATAACTCAACTATGTTTATTTATTTTTTACTAATTTTAAAATTATTATTATACAATATATTTGTTATATTATATTTATTTTATTACTTAAACTTATTATATACATTTAATATATAATATTATTAAATAACTTTATTAACGAATTAAAAACAAAATATTATTATTATTATGTTATTAATTTAGTGTTTTATTTTAAAGATATATTAAAGAACTAAACAGATATTACCCCTAAAAAACTTTGTTAATAATATATAAAAAGTACTCAAAGTCAGATTCGGAAATATATATACTGTTTTTTTTCATCAATATTGCAGGTCTGCGTAGCCGGGGGCTGTAATCTAGCTGCCAGCAGGCCTGAAATGGTGGCCACTATTGTTCAATGTTCAACTTCAAATTCTTTGAGATTATACTGTACTATCTATCTATTTAACAAATCTATCTAACAAATGTTGTTCAATCTAGGTTGTGGGTACTTGGGTCGAGTAATGCCTTTGACTTACAATCTGTTGTGGATTGTCAATATTTCTCTATCTATCAATAAAACAAATCTATCTAATAAATGTTGTTCAATCTAGGTTGTGGGTACTTTGGTCGAGTAATGCCTTTGACTTACAATCTGTTGTTGATTGTCAACATTCCTCTATCTATCAATAATGATTATATTCAATATTAAATGTTGATTAATTCAGTTGTAAGAAAACCAGTGCGCTGGTTAGGTTGGGTAAGCCTTCGACTTACAATCTTTGGGATTATCAACGTTCATCACAAGTACAGTAACGATCTCATTGAATTTCCAGTTGGAACATTGGATTGTAGTGGTGGCCTACTCTTTTTTGCCTAGTTTGACAAACTATTGTATATATATTGTATAACTTTATTTGTATTATTTTTTTTTAAATTACTACTTATTATTAAAGAATTAAATTTTCTCCATTGTTTTCTCCATCGCGAACATTAAAAAAAAAAACTATGTATTTGAACTGTTTTTTATATGTTTTGTTTTATTTTTATTCAAACTTACTTTAAACCTCTGTATTTTTTATACAATACGATTAAACTATATAACAGAAAAATAATTAAATAATCAAACTATTGAATAAGCAGTTAAATAGTGTGTTTTTTTATGCTTCTTTCATTTTTAACTTACTTGTTAACCATATTTCTTTTATTAAAGTATAAAACTAACAGTTACTAAAATAAAATAATCATAAAGTCAATACACAAAACACTAACTTTTTATAATTTAAATATGCAAACATGAATATAGTTATGAAGTAAAGTTATTCAAAGCTTATAATTATGAAACTTTTTGTATAATATTTTTGTTTTTTTTTTTTGTAATAACTACAAAATTGGTATTTTAGTTTATTGTTAGTAACTAAATATTTATATTTATTATACTTAAAAAAAAACTTCTATACTAACTCTAATTTCAAAGCATATTAAAACATACAAATTTTACCAACTAAATATTTATTTTTATTTTTATTATTATAACTTTCAAACATAAGCTTGTATACCTTATATACCTATATACCTCATATAGGAGGCTTGACATAACATAACATTATTTAATTCTTTTTGTTTGAAATAAACTCATTTAGTTATTAGTAAATTACAACATAAATGTTTATAACAATAAAACTAAGATTTAGCTTTTGAGTTAGTAAACTTTGATAGTTTTCTTTTAATAGTTTAATAGTCCTTATTTAAGTTCAAACAAAATTGCTATATATTTAATACACATACAAAAGTAAACTAAGTAAACGTAATTCAATAGTTTCTATTAAGTAAAATTTATTACAAATACATTAAGTTAATACAAAACTTTAAGAAGCTTTTGCTAGTATCTGTTGGTAACAGTAAATAACTTATTATGACTCACAATACAAAAGTGCAAAATTTATTTTCGTTTGATTTTTCAAGTGATTTGTTTGTGGACAAAAAAACTTTTAAGTTTTAGTATAAAAGACTAATTGTATTAATTTTAACTCAGAAAATTGTACTCTACAAGATGGTGCAATTATTTTTTCGATATCTCAAACTGGTCAAACCACTTTTTTAGCGCTCTAATTGGTTTAAACAGCAAATAACGTTATCTGATTGGCTTACGTTTTTATTTGCTAATAACTAGAAGTTACTTTTCTTTTAAGCGTTAAAAAAATGTAAATAAACGAGTAATAAGTATAAATAGGTCAGAAAGAAAAATAGTACAAAAAAGATGAATTCAAAAAGCAAAAGCCTACGGCACGTGGTATTCCCAAGCGGTCACCCATCTAAGTACTAACCACGCCCGACACTGCTTAACTTCCCAGATCGGACGAGATGGGGTGTGCTCAGTGTGGTATGGTCGTAGGCGTCTGAAACCGTTTACAAGCCTTTATAAACCCTTCGGTTTGTTTAAAAAACCTATTTGCACTTGATTTACAATCGATTTGATATTTTAAAATTAATCCTTATAAAATTTTAACTTGATGTAAGTATTTTTTTTATTAATACCTTTTTTTTTTGGTGTTTTAATTACAATTACTCCCTGTAACTTTATTTAAGACTTTGTTTAAAAGATTGTTAACTATATTCTATATTAAATACTATGATAATTAGAAGTAAAGTTTATTAAGTAAACTAGATTAGATTAAACTAAATAAAAATATTGTTAAAATAAACATGTTGTGTTTAGTTTGTTTTACTATTTCTCATTGTTCTATTTATAGATGGTATTGTTTTACTTCAAGAATATTTATAGTTAGTTTCTAAGGAATATCTCATACTACATCAGATTTTACGATTAACTTAATTTTAGGTAATAAAATATTTGACGTTTAATTTAATAACTCAACTATGTTTATGTTA
>NW_028139858.1:0-41739 GCF_965202585.1 Thalia democratica | reverse complement strand
AGCTTATAGATTAGGTTGGTTACTTCTTAAATTTAGTCTTTTTACTAAAAATAAAATGCAAATTAATTTATTTTAGTCTTGCACAATTATTTAAGTTAGTTGCTTTGTGATCAACCTCTAAAGTTATTTAGGACGAGGTTGACAGTTGAACGTTAATCTTAATTCAATTCATTTAAAATTTTATCGTTTTTCAAACAATCTTTTGGCAGTTTAAAAATAGTTTTTAAGCAAACATTTTATTAAATAATCAATCAAAATTGAAAGCATTAAGCAAATGAAAAACTGCTACTCAGATAAAGTTAGGATTTGTTCTCTATTTGAGAAAACTTAATCTTATCTTCTTCCAAATCCAAGTAAGAAACGTTTCCGTTTTCACCCACTAGAACTAAGCAAATATTTTTGTCACAGCGTGCAAAGCGGCAAACTCTCTTAACACTTCTCTCCGTGCATTTGAAAGTTATAGCAGCACGCTCCTCGTTTAGCACGTCTGAAAGGTATTTTGGCAGAAAAGGTTTTATCATGTCGTTCACACGACTCGTGGCGTTCTTTACTGTCAAGTTGTTGCTCACCGCTTCAGAGACGGAAGACAAAACGTAGTTTCCCACAGTCTCCACGGTTTTTTGGACGAAAGAAAACTTCGACAAAGGACCGGTCACGAAGGTCAGCAAAACATATCCAGCAGTGTTTGTTGCGAGAGCTGACAAAGAATTTTCCAATTCACAATTGTTTTTGATCAGAAACAAATGAACAGTTTTGGTACTGCCAGTCACGGCTAAAAACTCAGATTTGTCGCAGAATGTCAGGCAGTCAATGCTGGCGCTGTTCATTGTTCCACGTCGAAAGTCTTTCAGTTTTTGCAACCTGGAACCGAAAACAGCCTTATCAGAGTGCCTAGTTCGGAGCAAGTGGCCAGAAGACTTCCCTCGCTGTTAAAGTCTATTATCTTTAAAGTGTTTTGATGAGCCTGGAACTTTTAGTTTCTTAATCTTTTCTACGTTGTAAAGAACCAGCATGCCTTTGTTCGTTGTCGCATAAGCGAGGTACGCGTTCTCTAAACTTGGGCTGATGCAGCATACAAATGCTTCGGTTGAGACGCTGTCAATCTTTTGCAGTCTTTCAAAGGTTTTGGAGTCGCAAACGTAGCCGTGATCCGTGAAAAACGTGAAGTATACAAGCTTGCTTATTTTAACTGAAACGACTTTTGAGTTAAACACATGTCTCTCCAGCTGTTTGTTTTTGCTGATGTCGTAGATGTACAAGCTTCGTTCTTTATCAGAAGTGACGTACGCTGATATTTTTCTGTTGAAACATTCAAAGATGGAAACGTTTTTCATCTTATCACTGTTTTCAAACTCCAGAAGTTTTTCTTTGAACGATATTTTGTAGACACGAAAGCCTGTGTTTTCAGTTTCAACGCACAGCCTACCAAATTTATCAAATTTAACAAACAACACTCGTTTGGAGACTTTTTCAGTTCTGTTTTCATCAGAACTACTAATAGCTTCTTCATTTTCCATTTTTTCGTTATCTACTTGAAAATTTAAACATTATCATACTCAACAAAAGCAAATATCCATATTAGATGCTTACATAACCTCATTAAATTGAAGTTGCTTAAATCAAAATTTTGTAAAATTGTAAGAAATAGAAGCCTAGAAACCTAGTTTTGTGTAGTATTTACAGTTAAAAAGTTTTTTCATACAAATTCAAGTTACAAAAAACGCTTTGAAAAATCATTAAGAGCTGTAATAATATTTTAATTGTAGTTATTTATTTTAATTCGCATTATAGAAAAAAAAACATTTATTATTCTATATATGGATAATTAAATTAATAACTATATTTATTATAAAATTTGTAAAGTGTAGTAGCTAGTTACAATTTGTTTTATGAAAATTTGTATTATGTTCTTTTAAAACAAAAAGTTATACAAGTAAAAATTCAAAGGTAATACATTACGACCAATCGCCACAACATAGTAAAAATAAAAAAACTAGTATAGTATATACGATGTCAAAGTGTTATAAAGCTATAATATTTACTAAGTTAGACGTACAAAGCTTAAGATTATTCTAAAAATTGGCTCAACAAAATACCTGTACTGAAAAACTATAAACAAATAAAGTTTTTAGATTTCTGCTAAATTAATAATAAACTGCATTTTGTGCTAAAAGCTGCTGATTAGTTTAACTCAGAAAGTCAAATTTTATACTGCTTATGGTAATACTTTGACAATTAACTACAATAGAAAACAAAGTTTTCTTGTAAAAAAAAAAACATAGACAATACTTTTGTATAGGAAATAAATATCAAATACTTTTAAGATTAAAACAAACTGGCTTTTTATTATGTTTTCAAATTGATTTTTTAATTTGTTCAGTTAATAAGAAAAGTGATCGTAAACTTTAAAAAATTACAAAAAAATTGTTAGTAACAAAAGTTCTTATAAGCTTTTTTTTTATAGTTTATAAAAAGTTTAAATTAGTTTAATAAGTACAGTCAGAAAGTATTTTGTAATAAAAAAAGTTCTTAGAGATTTAATTATCAAAATAAATATTTATATGATTTAAAGCGTGTAAAAACTTTTATAGAATTCTATTCCTGAAAACTTTTATTTTCATCTCAGGTAAAACTTTCGTTTGAAATATAAAACTTTTTAAATATAAGCATGTTATGAAATTTTTAAGACGATCGATTTAAAGATTATTAACAAGTCGTATGGTACTAGTAGATAATTTGGTCATTTTAGTTAACTTTGTATAATTTACTAACATCTAAAAATAGTTTAAACAATTATTTTATTGGTAAAAAATTAGCTTAAGTCTGTAGTGATGTTAAATAAAGTTAAAACAATGTAAGTTTCAAACATAAATCGTCATGCATGTTATGAATTTCTTTAAAGTTTGATTAAACCTATCTAATACATTTTTAAAATCTCAGTGCAACAGCTATAACTTTTTGAGATATCTGAATTAAGTACAAAATTAAAAACAAAAATAGGCTTTTAAAATCAGCTTAATACCTAATAAAATTGTCGTCATTTACGATAAACCAAAACAAAACTAGAGACAGTAAACTTTTATTCTACTCTAATAACAGTGATTAGATTTAAATTTGAGTTTTGTATTATACTTTGATATAACTTACGCTCTGTTTGATTATAGATCAAACTTTTTAAGGCTTTTAAGTTTAACAACCCATGTTTTAATACGTATGTTTAAACCAGTTTCAGATCAAGAGCATCAAAAGCTATTAGTTTTAAAAAACTGAATATTTTACTTCTATAAAATTATTTTTTGCTAAAATTCGGTCGTAAAGACCATAAGCAGTTGATTATAAAAGGCAGTATTAAAAAGCAGTACTAACTATTAATTGGTTATTAATTGAAATTATAAAAAATCACAATTTTTTCGTAATAAGATTTATTAAAATAGTTTGTTTAATTAAAAATATTCTACTTCAAAATTTGCTTGATTTTAAAGAATTAAAGTTTTTTAAAGACATATGTATAATTAATTTTCTAGTTTAATTATTGTAATAAATTTTTTTAAATTTGATAAGCAATCAAATAAAATTAAAATTGTCTGAAGTTAAATATTAACTATATACATATAATAGTTAAAACAGTAAAATTTAAATTTATACTTCAAAGTTCAGTTTTTGTAGTTTTGCAAATTTAAGTAAATAAAAGGGCATAAATATAACTTTTTTATTAATTAATGTAATTAAAGCATACCTAGAGCAAAAAACGACTTTAAAGAAATGTTTACTGCTACTAATAGTTTAGTGCTTAAGATAAGAAATTAAAAAAATTAGTGTTTGCTGATCATCACCAACTTTATAACTTAAACTTTTTATTTAGAGTAGAAAAATAAGAAGTAATAACATTTTTTTTCGTAAAAATATAATAATTTAACTTCGAAAAATTTACTTGGATACGATCTAAAAATTTACAAATAGAAAATTTATAATTTATTTGAAGCTATAATAAAAAATAATAGCATCTTAAAAACAATTTGAAAAATAATCTTTAGAAGTTTGGGAGTATAAATAATTGAATTATGTTTAAAAAGAATAAAATTTTATAGAAATGCATAAAGTTAATTTTTCTCCTTAATTTAAGTTTTTAAGTTTGTTTTAAAACTTTAGCATTAAAGAATTCTTCGTTTGAACTTAAAAAATGTGTAAAGTAGACAAGTTTTAGAAAAATGTTTTAGAAAATCAAACTAATAATTTGAAGTCATCTTAAAAAAATTAAAATAGTGTAAAAACAGTTCCTAAAATTGCTCAACTGAAAAAATATGTGTAGGTTTAAACAACAAGTGTTACAGTGATTTAAAAAAAACACAATCAATACTGTAAAGTATTAAGGTTAACTAACTTAAGTCATAAAATTTGAAAATGTTCGAATGTTCTTAAGTTTGTAAAAGCTAAACCAAAATATAAACGTATGAGAAAAACTTAAAATTTGAAACTAATTAGCTAAACTAGTCAAAGTTGTTTTAAGTAAGTTATTAGTAAGTTTATTAACGTATCTGTTTGTTGTTCTTTAGCAAATATCATAAAATAAAGAAAGCTGCGGTGCTTGTTAACTTTTTAATAAGAAAAAGTTTATATTAGTTAGAGAAGTAACAAAAAAAAAAAACTTATTTAAATGCAGTTTCCACTGACTTTCATTGTAAGTCTATAAGTAGGTGTGAGTATAAATACAACAACTGATTACGAACAAAAAAATATGCTTTCTTACAAAAAAGTTAGCTGGACAAACGCAGCTATGTTATTTTGAAGTTCTCATTGGAAAAATCAATAAAATTATTCAAAAAGACTAAAAATGACAATACTTTTTTTAAGCATGACAAGTAGAGTTACGTTTTGAGCCTTTTACTCTTAAATTTCTTTAAAATATATCATAAAATGTTAAAATAAATGAATTAAGGTGAAATTTATGAGAAATTTCCAAGATAAAAATAAAAAGTTTATAAAAATATTGTATATAAATATTTTTTTATTTAGTTTAATCTGTATTTTTTTAACAATATTATAAATTACTTTAATTACAAATAAATGATCGTTTTGTAGAATTTTAACTTTCTTTTACTTCAAAAAAGTTTTCATTTTTTCTGTACAATAAAATTGAAAGAATTTCTTTAAAAAAATTATAAGCTTTTTTAAAAAGTTCTGACTTTGTAATTGTTTATCGAAGAATATCAATAATACACCATGCTACTAAACTCAGCTGAACCAATATTTTAAGAATAAAGACTCTAAGCGAGTGTTTAAAAAGGAAGAATTTGAGCAAAATAATATGTAAAGTTTACGTTTTTATCTAGCCTAAATTAGTTATCTTTACTAGTTTGTTTGTAAGGTCTTTAATCTAAAAAATAAAATATTTTTTAGCTTATCAACAATATTACTAAAAATTTTACAAAATACAAGTATTGTAAAAAATATAAACAAAAATGTTAAAAAACTATCAAGTACATAAGTTTAAATTATGTTTTAAAATTGTATATTATTTATATATAATTTTGAAAAATATAACGAAATTAGTTTCGAAATTTTCATAATTTTACATAATTAACTACTTAAAATCTCGTTTTTTAATAAAATTTTTAAAAGTTTACTTTAATTACTATTGCTAAAATACTAAATTACCAAAAAAATAAAACATTCGTTTTCAAACATATGTTTACGTCTGAAATCTAAAATGTTTAGTGAGCTGACGTTGTACGTTGTAAGTCTAATTAAAGCACACGTTAACACGGGATAGAATTTAATCCATTCTGCCGTGCAAGGTAATGATCAATACAAACAAAAAACGTAAACAAATGTATGATACAGTTACTAAAAAAGTTTTTTGAAGTTGAGTTAAAAGTTTAGTTTTTACACATGAACCTAGAAACTATTTATTAGTATTTTAATTTAAAGAGAAAAATGTGTATTGTAAAAAAAGTAAATGGAGATTTCGAGTAATAAAAAGAACTTGGGCGTTATTTTCTAGTGTAGTGATTTCTAAGTGCTCAATGGGCTTTGAAATATTAAAACATAGTTTTAGTTTTAATTGCTTTTATTATCGTAAAAAAAGTGTCATGACAGGTTACTACTATTAATTAAGCTATTTTATAATGTGTTTATAAAATACTTCATTAACATAAAATTGGTGCTGATAGTATCGCTCTGAAGCATCTGCCATAAAAACTTGATATATAACTTTTTTTTTCTAGTAATTTGTTCTAAACGTTTATCTTAGATAAACAAAAAACATTTTCTAAAAATAAGCAACAACTTTATTATTGTATGTTAGTAAACCTAAAACTTTATTAAGTTGTGCTTACTTCAAAATTAGTTAGTTGATGTACATACTAACACTTGTAAGGAAAAAAGAAAATGTTTAATGTTACTAAAAGTAATATTTTAGTAAAAGTATATGTCTTTCGTATAAATTAAATACACAACAAATTTTCTAAAAACACTTGAAGTGTTCATGCCGTTTAGAAGAAAATTGGTAAAAACTTAAACTAGAAAAGGCAGTAGAAAAAAAATGTTTTTTTAGTTTATTATTTTGTACAAATATTAAATAAATTAAAATAAATTTATATACATTGTTAACTTTCTTTCTTAACGATTAAATTTAAATTTTATAATATTGGTTCATAAAAGTTAAGGTTTAAAACTTTTTTTCAAATTAGTTTGAACTAATTCTTAGTTTTTTAGTTTAAACAATTTATTTGAAAAGAAAACTAGGAATAATTTGTAGAATTTCAGCAAGTGTTAAACTAATGATTTTTTTAAGTAGCAAATTGACTTAGTTGTATATAGTTTACATGTATAGAAAGAAGTTTAGTATATATAAAAACTAAAGTTTCAGTATATTTTTTATTTGTTATCGTTTTTTTCCTGTAAATTTTACGCCAAGTTTAATATTGGAAGCGAGTCAAAAGACATTACTCTTTATTTAGATTGGTCTGAAAACTTTACTTCAAAACTTGTAGAATAATTTTTGTAGCTAGGTTATTTTACCCATATTTACAAAAAACTACAAAACCGGAAAATAAATTTAAAACTTAGTATTTTACTTCGCCTGATAAAAGTTTATACGGTAAAATAACTTTCTAAAGCTCAAAGAATAGGAAACAGTGGTAAACCTTGAAAAATCTTAGAATAAAGGTCAAAGAAGCTTAGATCTTTGTTGTTGGAAAAAATTAACATACAAGTAGTATTATATTTTGTTAAAACATTGATAGAGTGAATTAATATTTCATCAAATGCTTAATTCTGGATGTGTAATTTACATACAACAAATTTTATTTTCGAGTTTGAACTCTTAATTCATTCTATTGGCGCGTTGGTATTTTCTTTATCGCTAAGGTTAATTTTATTTGTGTTTTAAAACAAATGCGCGTTTGTGTGCGGAATGAATTATGCATGAGACATCATAAAAGTCGTATTAAAAGTTCTCAGATGATCAAACAAAACCTTGAAATGGCGGGTGATGGGAGGGGGGGGAAAGGTGACAATACACAGTTTATGCGTTGGTGCTTCCCTTTAACAATGATGCCGAACTTCAGTGGTTTGCTGACATTCGCTTGTAACACTGTGTGACATCTGCGACTCACGCAGAAAAGGAAAAACTTGCTTGCTTTGTTAACAGATCTGTTTCTGACTCGCACACTTTTGTGCTTTATTGGCGACAAATTGATGTTGATGCCCGACATGTAGTTAGAAAGTCAATAACTCATTACGGATGCTCATTTTCCAGTTGCAGTTCAAATTACCTGCGAAAGTTGCATAATTGAGAGAAGAATGCAAACTTCTCAAAGTTGAAAACTTCTCCAAGCCATTCAAAAAATGTTCATTTAGAATTTAATGAATTAAAAGGTGCTAATTCGAAACTGTTGTTTGTTTATCTAGTTTTAAGTTGTAATTTAGACCTATTAATTAAGTAGAAAATACTTTAAATAGTTTTTGAAACTCCATAGCTGATTGCTTAAAAAATTATTTTTTTTTAATAAAGCTTAAAACTTCAAACTGCTACTTTTCTGTTAAATAAATAGTTATTTTATACAAAGCGTTTTGTACTTATGATTAAATTAGACTTTCTATCATTAAACTTTTTACTTAATACGAAGTTTAAAAAATTATTTAGTTTTCGATTTTATATTTAAAAAGTAATTAGTCGATTTTGATTACATAATTGTAATTGGTTAAAAATTGTGTTAGACGCAAAAAATGTTTTGCAAATTTTTGATTTATATATTTTATTAAATTTTGGAAAAATATATTACTTAATATAGTAAAATAATAAATATATGATTTTTTAATTAAACCTTATTAAGTTTTTATTATACCGTGGCTCAAAAATATTTTTTAAAGTATTAATAAAAACATTTACTTTGTAAACTTAACTATGTTTTTTAATTAGTTTTTATTTATCCATTGCCTAAAAATGACAAATAAAAAAACACACCAAAAAAATTCAAAAAAATGTGCTATAAAAAGAGGTTTTGGTATTTACAAAAAAACTTAATATTGCAGTGATGTTAAACAACTTTAAAACTTGCTACAATCTTCTTCGAATCGGGAAGAAAGTGAGTGGCTGGTGCCTTCATCCACTTCATCTTCCAACTCCCTGCACAATGCTGCGAGGAACTCGGTGAAGGGTGAAGATCGAAAGTACCGCATTAGCTCCATGGACGCTGGGTGGAACGTCACCAACGCGATACAGGTTCGCATAAAAGAGGAAATATTTCTGAAGATGCTTTATAACTTTACTTAATTTTGCTTGTAATATTTGTTTTCGTTTTGTATTAAAAAGAAGTTAAAACAGAGGTATTAATCCTTAAATGCAAGAAAATGAAATTTAAACTAGTAAACTTTATTTTAATTTTATTTGTACGAGGACTTGTATAATTGTTTATTTTCGTTTAATATCACGTTAACTAGCATTGCAAAAAAAATTAGAATTTACGTTTTCAATGAAAAACCTCTGAGAAATTTTTTGATAAACAAACGGGTTTTTAAATTACTAACGTTATCAGGGTCTTTTTGTCATAGCGCTGCCCTACACCGTTCTTCACAGTGGCATTTCGAGTTTGATTCTCATGGCGGTGGTGGCTTGCGTCAGTTGTTACACGGGAAACATTCTCATCGACTGTCTCTACGAAGTTGACGCAGAATCGTATCAAACAAAAGAGTGTGTTTGTTGTACTGTTATAATAGCAAGTAGTTAGTAGATAATGCTGTAAATTTGAATTAACACATCAGACTTAAGTTTTGGAATGGAAAAAGTAATCTATAGGCTATATTTAAAAAAAATCAGAACAAAGTTCAGCCTTAGAATTAAATAAATTTGTTTTGATTTTTTAAACTATACTACTTAAAACCAATAACTCATAATAGGCTTGGTTAAATAAGTTTTTATAAGAAACCAATATTTCATTATTAATTATCACATAGTTTATATCACAGTATCACATTGAAATGTATGTATAGTATACAAACAAGTTAGAAAATATTTTTTTCAGTTGTTAAAATCAAACTACAAATTTTAACTAAAATTTATTGACAACAATTTTTTTTCAAAGTAAAATACTAAATAACAGTTATTACAAACAACCTTTAATTTTTTACTCTAAAATAAGCTTAAAAGAGTATAAATTTTAATAAAAACTCATACGTTTTAACAATAATATGTCATGTTTTAATCTATTTACAGTAGTTGCTTTTTAAAAAGTGATGTAAAAGATGTTTTTTAGGCAAACAGTTTTTAGCTTTAGTAAATAATGAAAAATTTTAAGTTTTGATAGTAGTCCAAACAAAAATATTGAGTTAAAAAAAAAGCTTTGTAAACTTTTTAACGTATTATTTTTTACATATTTGGATATAGTTTCAATAAGTTTTAACTGGGCATTTCAAACAAGTTTGAAAGTATTTAGATAAGTATTATGCAAAACAAATAGTTGCTTTGTTAACCTTTTTTGAAACAATTGTGAACAAATAGGTCCGAAACTCGTACGTGGACGTTGCGGTCGCATGTTGGGGCAAACGGGTTGGTACGTGGTCGGTGAACATGACGCAAATATGCGAGTTGATTTCCACCTGTGTGCTGTACGTCGTTGTTTCTGCCAACCTTCTCAGCAACAGCTTCCCCAGCACTACTGTAAAACAAACTGCCTGGTCAGTTTCGTTTGTTTTTTAAGCTTTAAAACTTACATTTTGTTTAATTTATTGCTTGAAAGTACAATAAAAACTAAAAATTTTATGTTTAATACTGTTTCTAATCGACTTTGATCGTTACACTAATATAAAAAAAACTGTTGCTTAGTTTTATATTTTAGTAATTACTATAAGCAGTACACTTAAGTAAAGTTATAAATATTTATTTAAACTTAGTTTAGATTTAACGTTTACAGCTTCAAATTAACTTAAAATAATCTCCTCAGGTCGGTCATCGTGGCAAGCATTTTGTGCTTGTGCATATTCATACAGGACTTGAGAGCAGTGAGCAAATTGAGCATGGGGTGCACAGTGGTTCATCTGCTGGTCATCGTTTTTATTGTAGTGTACTGCTTTTCCAAGGCCAACAAATGGGCTTGGGATAAGGTATAGGAAAATTCATGTATTTATATAAAATGAAACGCCAAATCATAATGTTTATTATTTTCTATTTACTTTAAATTTAAAACTTATAAACGAAATCATAAAAAACTAATAAAAACAATAAATGTAACTTAACTAAATATTGAAAGATTATATAAAACTTAACCAGCTGACTGTGGGGCTGACCAACCACGAGTTTCGGTTTCCACGGGAGCCATCGTGTTCAGCTACACCTCCCAAATATTCCTCCCATCACTGGAAGAAAACATGACGGACCGCAGGAACTTCCGCAAGATGCTCTCGTGGTCCTACGTTTCCTCCGGATTCGTCAAGGTCGTTCTGTCGTTGGTTTGCTTCCTGACGTGGGCGGGTCAGACCAAGGAGGTGGTGACCGACAACCTGCCACCTAGTGTCAGACCCTTAATAAACTGCTTGCTGGCTGTAAAGGCCCTGCTTTCGTACCCCCTTCCCTACTTCGTCGCCATGGAGCTGATAGAGGACTGGATATGCGCCTGCTTCGATGGCAGCTCAAAGTATTTGAAGAGTAGCAAAAAGAGCTCGGACGAGGATTACGAGACGATATCGATCAGGACTCTGAAGGATTTGGAATGCGAAAAAGCGAAAGTGAGTTTGGTGGACGAAGAGCACGTTGTTTTGGACACGCAAGCGCACAGTGAGAAAAAATATGTTGAGCCTAACAAAGTAGAACATGAGCTGAAAAAATCCAAAATGCTTGATAAAGTGAGTTTTTGAATGTTGAATGAGTACGTAAGACTTACTATACAGTTTGGTGACGTTGTTTACTAAATCTATTTAAGTATTTATAAATTTAAATATTTTTAGATTACCAACTCATCAAACAAGAAAATCAAATCAATCCACAACTACCTAAAAGACTACCAAGCCCTGTCCTTGGTGCTCCGAAGCGTTTTCGTCATTCTGACACTCGTCATAGCCATATACCTCCCCTACTTCGCCCTTCTGATGGCTTTCACCGGAAGCTTGGCCGGAGTGCCGCTGTCGATAATCCTGCCATGCATCTTTCACTTGCAGCTGAAGTGGGCGAGCATGACTTGGTTGGAGCGGTCGACGGACGTTTTCATTTTCGTCATGGGCCTGGCCTGCACGTTTTCCGGGCTGTACATGTCGGCGTTCGACCTCGACTCCGCCTCGAAAAACGTTTGGATCAACCCGCAGAAAATGGGCGAGTTGAGCGGGAACATGACAGACGCGCTCACAAGCACTGCTTCCAGCATTGTTGTATGATAAACTAAGTTAAATTAAATAGCGGGAATCTGTTACGCTCACAGCTTAATAAACACTTGTAAGTTCTAGTTTTAAGTTTTTATACTAATGGCTTGAAAATTTTCTATTTTTAAAAGTTGACTTTTATAATGGTTTCTATTGCTGTTGCTAAATCAACTATGTAGTTACGTCAATTTTATATGTTTATAACGTTGGGACGTTTAGTCGAGCTTAATTAACTTTGCTTTTAAAAAGATAAAAAAAACTATTGAAAAGTTTTTGGCAAAATAAAATTTATCTTTTTATAATGCTTTTGAAGTTTAGTTTTATTTTGTATAGTATTTGATTGGTTTAAAGCAGGGGTCGGCAAACTGCGGCCCGCGGGCCAAATGCGGCCCCCGGAGAGAAAATCTGCGGCCCGCGAGCACGTTTATTTTTTGAATGGAATGCGGCCCGCGGAAGAAAAATTTGTGGCCCGCGAGCATGTAAATGTGGCCCGCTGAGCAAAAAAAAATATTTTAAGTTAAACTTGTTTTGGTTTTTTGTTTAATTTTATTAATTTCGTTTTAAGTCCCTGTTTAACATTTTTAAAAATTTAAAAAACTTTACAGTATCAGCTTAAAAATGTAAAAAAGACAGATTAGCATTCCACCAGGTTTTTTTCAGTTTCATCATAACTTTGTTCTTACAACAGCAAATTTAGGTATTTTTTACATGTTTTTTAAAACTAAATTTCTTTTATAGATGTTTTATTATTAAAAGTCATATTTGAGAATGCGCAAAAACATTTAAAATAACATATTAGTAAAAAAAAAAGGTTTATTTTATTTTGATTTTTACAAATTTTAATTTTTTTATAATTTCTTAGCACTTTAAATTAATTCTTATGCACACAAATGTACAAAGATGCTTATATTTTAATCGGAATACTGACAATTCCACTAGGATCATTTTCCACCCGATTAAATCCCACCCGCGCACAATTCCCACTCGAAATATTTTTATTTTTCTTTATTTATTCCTTTACTTTCTAGTATTTTTTGTTTTATTTTTATTTATTATTAATATTTGTTTTACTATCACTCTTACCCCTAACCCTTGGTTGGTAAGCAGTTCTCGGATTGATTTGATAGGGTGGGAAATGATCGCGGGTTGGAAATGAGCGGTTCCCATTTTCAACCACGTTTTATTTATTTCTTAGATTAGATTAATTTTAGTTAATTCATTATTTTCTAAAATTATTGTTTATACATGTAGTATCTAGGTGTGTAAAAAACACATTTGAAACAATACATTATTTAAATTAAATATTTTTTGATAGGACTACATTTTCATTTTTCAAACAATGTTTTTTCGACAAACTAAGTTAGTTTTTATGCACTAATATACACAGTTACTGTTTTTTTGAACTACCTATTCAATACAAACTAAATTTAGGGATGGTAAATTTATTAAGTTTGTATATTTTTAATCAAAATAGTTCAATTTCAAGCAAATAAACAACTAAACATTGTCACGCACTTAAACTATGACTATCTGTAGATTTAAAATCTAAAGTCATTTTAGTCATTTTTCAGTTTTTGGTTTGAATAAATATTTGTATACAAAAATATTAGGCTAGTTTTTGGTCATTTAGGCAGGCTTTTTTGCTTTATAAGTGGCAAATTAAATTTATGATGTATGTTTTGTTCAATATACAGTATTGGTTTGAATTATATTATATGTTAAACTTTAAGTCTTGCAACTGATATATTTTGAAATATTATTTATATAATTGTATACATATAGGTGTGAACAATTAGTGTTGCTAAAAAACTTGAGTCCCTGAGAAGCTTGGAGTTTGAATATTTATGCTCAAAAATTCTGGAAAAACATTGAATTTGAGAATTTGTCAAAAAAAAACTGGAATTTTAAACAATTTTTACGTTTAAAGTAATGAAATTTCGTTTGACACAAAAAATTTACTACATAGTAAAGACAGTTTTTTTTATTACATGTAATTTAGTTCTATACCAAAAAAAGGAGCAGAAAAATATACTTTTGAAAACTTTATGGAAGTGCATTGCATCTTTGCTTTTAAAACGCCTTTACCTATTGTTGTGCATTGGAAGTAAACCTAGAAACTTTTCTAAAAAGTCAAAGTCAGTAAAAACACCTCTAATAAAAACTCTAATATGAGCAATATTTGCTGTGGCAGTTCTCTCACCTTAACAGATTGATTAAAATTCTAATTTGATTTATGCTGCTTTATAATCTTTAAAGATTTACTAAACACCACTTCTTGTTTTCATTGAAGAAATAAATAAAAATATTTTACTAACGCCAACAAAAATTCTTAAAAAAATTTTTTAATCTGAACTGTAATTTCTTTTTAGTAATTATTTTTGCTACTTTATAGCTTACCTTAACAGTTTTTTCTGATCAGTCTTTAGTTACTGAATATAATCATTTACTTTGTTGAAACTGACTATAGCTATTTGTTTTTTTTTGTTTCTTGCAATAACTCCTAGCTAACGTTTTTTAGTTTTTATAGGTCATCTTATATTTCACATTTACTCTTTAAATACAATATCTTTATTGCAGATAAAGAATTGCTACAATGTTCAATAAAAGTTAAGTTTTTCTGTTTTATTAAGGGCTTACTAAATTTTTAAATTTTGTAAAAATGTTTAAGAAACGTAATTGTCCATTCAAGCTGACTTATAATACTATTTTTGCTATATATTTAATTCACTGCTAATAAACTTCGTTATTTCTTAATTTTGTGACTTTATTTAAAAAAGGGTTGAAAAACATACAGTTTAGTTTAAAAGTTTGAAAAATTCAAAGTAGGTCAAACCTGTTTGAGACATTTAAAAGAAACTCAGGTAAACTTTTATTTTAAACACTTTAAATAAATCTTCGAATTCTCAGAACAGTTTTTATGACTGTAGTGTAGTTTACTATTTATAATTTTTTTTGTCTATTTATACATTGTGCACTTTTTATACTGATGATATTTTAGCTAGGTATCTGAGCTATATTTATTGCAAGTTTTTGCACTTTTTTTGATGTGGAAACTACTTTAAAAGCTAACTAATTACTAATAACGTACTTTATTAGAGTATTCGAGCATTAATTATGTTAAAAATAATATACAGTTTATTAACACTTAAGTATATTTGTCAATGTAAATTTTACCCCTATAAATATTTATGATTAAAATAGGCATTCTATGTGTAGCTATATATCGTTAAAATTAATAAAATGAACAAAAGTAAAACTTTCTTTAATGTGACTAAAACTAAAATCAAAAGATTGTTCAAATTTCACTAAAACTAAAACTGCGGCCCGCGAAGATTTTGGAAACTTGAAATTTGGCCCGCGAGCACCAACTGCCTGCCGAACCCTGGTTTAAAGTATATGCCAAAAAATTTTTTTTTTTTACTTTTTACCTCTTTATATTTCGAAAGTTTTCTTTGTGATACTTTTATAAACAAATTTTACAGAAAAAGTACATGCTTAGCGTACTGTTATCAAGCAAAACAAAAACATACTTATTTTATTTAAACTTCTACGTTTTGAAAATGCTCTTCAATTATTAGTAGTTTCATTTTTGTTCTTCTATTTGATTAACGAAATGATTAAAATCTTTTTTTAACTAATCAAATCTTTAGATATTACTATTAAAACTATTTAAACAACTATTGTTAACTTAATTCCGTTGTTATTTTATGTGGCAAAAAAATTATAAATTAAACTATTATTCAAAATATTTTTTTTTAATGTTTATATATGTTTTATTTTACTAGTAAGACGTTTTGCTGTAAAAAACAAAAATAAATTTAGACATATTTTTAGCATATAGTATTAGCCTACCATTTTAACAATGGTATACTAGCACAATATTTTTTTAATCTTAATCTCAAGGTTGTTAGCTTGAAAGTATAAATTAATCATTGTTTTGCTTAAAAAGCTTATGTTTTTATAAAACCAGTTTTAAATATTTACCAGATTATAAAACATATTGTAAAATATCAACAGAAAATTTTGTTCATTAAGTATAAAGTCAACAAATTTATTTATAAAAAAGTAACAGTATGTAGTAATTTCGTAGAACTACAACATAATAGTTTGAATATGCATGTTTTACGATTCGTCATAATTTAAGTTTTAAAAACTTATTTAATCATTAAAGCATCAGCTTAATAAGGTAGAAGAAAAAATGAACATGACGAAGCCATCTAAAAAAGTTAATAATCTGAATAAACCAAGAAAGCAAATAAACATTAAATCTTTTTTTGTAACTTATATCTACTTGGAAAGATTGTAAATTTTGTATAGGTTAAGTATGTAGAGAAAGAAGTTTTTAGCAGATTGCTAATCAGTGGCTTACGTTTTGTTCACGTTGTACATTTACAAAACAGTTTTAAAGTTTTAGTTACACGGAATGTTTTATTCATGTTCTTTTAGATTTTAAACTGTGTTTAAAACAAAGTTAAACGAAGTATAATCATAAACTATTAAATTTTAAATTTCATCATATAAGTTGCAACTTTGAAAATATCTAAATAGAACTTTTCGTTTTAGAGGCTAACTAACATTTTAAAGTTAACATTAAACAAAACAAAAAAAAAACCTTTTTTTTTAATACTGTTTCATGTTTTAAAAGTAAAATGTGGCCTTAAGGTAATCTTAAGACTGCAAAAAGTATTCAAGTTTTAGTAAGAACATAGATGTACTCTATATTACTGCTTGAAAAAGGCAAGACACATTTTCATGAATTTTTTAATATGAAATAGTATTTGTTTTAATCAAAAAAATATCTTTCAAAATAATTTTTGCTCAGGTTTTTAGTTCAGCGTGATACAAGCTTTCAACTTGTTTAAAATTTAACAACCCCTGAACTGTTTATAATATATGTTTAAAAAATCAATTGATAAGAACAAATTAACTTTCTTATGCCGTTCAAAATGCTTTAGTAAAGCCGATATAATTAAAAAAATATAATTTAATTTTTTTTTTCCGTTTTAATTTTGAAAGTACTCATCATTTTAAATTGTAGACTTAATAGTTATCAATTACTTATAATTTTTTCTTCATCGACTCAAATGATTTAAGTTAAGATTTTTTAGCACTAATTGATTAAGTTATACTTGCACTTATAAGTATTTTGAAATTAAGACCAGATTCTAAACATATGTAATACATTGCTCTTAAAAACAAAAAAAAAACATTTATATTAATATAATGCTTAGGTTTTACCTTTATCCGAGTTGATACATTTTTATAACTTAAATAAATATTGATATCATTGCTTAAGTATCTCAGTAAAAATGATAGAATTTAAAAATTTGTTTGACATTCTAGCTTATTAAATTTTTATATATTCAACCTAACTAATTTGAAAGGTCAAAATTCAAATTGCCTTAACTCACACAATTTGTGTTTAATTAAAATGATTAAAATAAATACCAAAAAAATTAAAAGTTGCTTGAAATTTTTTTTTTTCTTTTTCAGAAAAAAATAAAAACATATTAAATAAACTAAAATTAAACTCAATATTCATGCAACTTGTTTGAAAGGTCAAAATTCAAATTGCCTTAAATTTCACATAACTTTTGTTTAAATAAAATGATTAAAAAAAATACCTAAAAAGTTAAAAGTTGCTTTAAAATTGTTTTTTTCTTTTTCAGAAAACAATAAAAACATATTAAATAAACTAAAATTAAACTCAATATTAATGCAAATTGTTTTGTGCTTTAAAATCAAATAAATTATAATTAAGCAAAATATATTTTTAAATTCGCTTGTTCGATACTACTATGTCTCTTGAGCAAACATTTTTCTATAACATGCATTTCAAGCTAAATAAAAAAAAAAAATCTACTGCTTCTGTTGGTAAAAACTTTTTAACAAGGTTTCTGTTAAAAAAAATTGAATTGTTTACTCGGAGCGTCAATTAAGTTTAAGTATTTTGTTAAACTTATGAAGTGTAAATAACAAAAAGACCTTTAAAGTAGAATAATGGATTTTAAAGAAAAAATAATTATACATAGACATTAGAAAACTTTTATTTTTACTTTTTTATTTATTTATAAAAAATTTTGTAAGCAAAAGTTCCAAACCTTTAACTAGACTAACTGAAAGTGTAAATATAAAAATTGGCAGTTAGTTTTTTAAGTATAAACTGTCAAAACTGTTTAATAATTTTCAACTTTAGTTATAAAACAAAACTTCGTGGTTGAATTTCTAAACTACTTCAAGTAAGAAAGAAGAATAGGAAAAGCGTCATAAACTTTATTTTTGAAGTTTAATGACAGAGGCCATCGATTTGATATTACTTAAAACAAATTTACCCAAAACATTTTCATTTTCGTTTTTTTGTTTGTTTTATTATATCCCGTGTTGAATTTTCAATCAGAGCAGGAATTCTGAAGTATTTAGAGCTAATGAGATTGCAGGGGATCGATCCGTGTGCCATGTCGTTGGTTTTTATTAATAAGATTTTGTAAAAGTTAAATGCATGTTAATTTATTAAACGAAGCAAAAGTTTTTGAACTTTGTGTACACTTTTTAGAATAAAGTAAAAATTTTAGGTAGATTTACGTATGAAGTAAAAAATAATTGTTAAAGAAGTTAGTAAACCACTCAAATTCAATTTTTATAAAACATATATAATGGATGAAATCTACTAATCATTATTTAACCCTTAGTTTACATTAATTTTTTATTTCAAATAATAAAGGACGTTATACTTAAAAAATTTCATATTTTTTTATTTTATATTAAACGTAATGTGATGAATGATTTAAACTTTTTAATTAAATCACTTTTTTTAAAGCAAAATTAATTTACTTTAAATCATAGCTTTTAATAACTTAGTAACTCTTATAATATCACTATTTAAAAATAGTTCTCACTAATAAAGTTTTATAATTCTGTAAAATAAAGAACATGCTATAAGAATAATTTCAACTATAAATCGGCAAGCTACGGCCCACGGGCAAGATCCGGCTTACCAAGCAGGAACCTCTGTTCGGCAACGTACTTTTATCTTTTAAAGAGATTGTGGAAAACGGTCAAGTTTTAGCTTTTTGCAATAATTTTTTAAAATGAGATTTCAACTTGGTTATGAGTAATAACTAATACTTAACAGAGATTATAATACTAAAACTTTGTTTAAAAAAGTTTTAAAAGTTTGTTAGTACTTTTATTTTAAATTTAGTTAATCAAAAATAACTTTTCATAGTAGGTGATGATTTTTACAAATAAAAAATTACCGACCCCTTATTTTTATTAAATATGTGTTAATTAAAATTTTTTTTTTAAAAAGTTTTCAGTATTTTTAATTAACAATGATAATGGTAGAAATTAAAAAAAAAGTATACATAATAAAAGAACCTTAAAGCGATAAGTAATCTGCGAAACAAGTTGTCAGTCAAGACAGCGGTAGACAAGAAATAATCCACGACGAAAAAGTTAGTTTTAGTCATAAGTAGTCGCTAATAAGAAGATAGGCTTTACAAATGATGTCAACCAGCATATACGCAATATAAGCCGAACATATTTCGATAAATTATTCATCTGTCTGTCATCTCTGTCTGCGTGTTTATTTATGATTAAAACTATTTTACACAGCCACCAACACTTTGTGATATGCGTTTTTGTTTGCTTTAAAAATATCGAGCAGTATAAAAAAGTGGTAAAGCATTTCTGAGTTTTCCATGCAGCAGGTTTATTTGCAAAAATTGATTATTTAGAACTTAAACAAACTTGAAACATTTACTGAGTTCAGAAAAATATTACATTTAAAAAATCAGTTTTAAATAACTGTAGTGAAACAAATTAAAAAAAAACATAACAGCATAAATAAGGTTCTTTTCGAAAAATCAGAGTCATAAACACTTATGGTAAAATTTAAACGTAAACACGTTTTATTAAATTTTATAATTAATGATGAATATGAACAAAAAATTGTTACTTTATACTTGTTTTTAGATTACCTTTGTTTTTTATTAGACCAAGTTTAAGTCCTAACATCAAGTTTAAACTTACTTATAAACATTTAATATGTAAACAAGTGTGACAGTATTGGTAATTTATCTAACAACATATATAAATTGAAAATCTTTGTCAATAATTACAAACAGTTTCAAATAAAATACTTTGCTAACATAATAGTGCTTTTAAAATTATCTAAACTAAATCAGTGTACAATATATAACAGAATTTAAAAATGTTTATAATTTGATAAGTTTAATAAGATAAAATTTAGTTCAAATTAAATATAAACCAAATATAGTTCTTTAAAAATTTTGGTTTTGTTACAAAATTTTCAATGAAATACATACGGCTAATCCAAGTACAATCGTTAATAAAACCAAAGCTTTGATAGAAATACTGTTCGGTTTATATTTCAGTTACAGTTTGCTTTTAAGCTTTTATAAGCATCTGCTAGAACAAATTAACAAATTTAAATGTGTCTGAAATGTTAAATTTCGAAAGTGCGTTTTTGACCCTTATTTTACGGATATCGATATCTATCTAAATTAAAAAAAGTTGTTGGAACCATTTAATATTTAATGTTCCATTCCATGTATTAGAAATCTAAATCAAACAGGACTTTCAAATTCAAAACTTTTTAAGTGTGTTTCAAACGATGGTTTTGAAATTTTAAAGGTTTTTACACATCTATACGGGGAAAAAGAGATTAAATACTATATATACTTTAAAACTACAAGTGTTTTTGTAATATGTTTTTACTTATACTTGTTAACAAAAACTAGTTTTTATAAAAGTACAAAAAGTATAAGAAAAAGTAAATTTCATAAAAGTATTTTAAGCTTCTGATGAATTGGTAAGAACGACATCATTTTTCTCCCCTTACGAAACGTGCGTAAGAAAATTCAAAACCGGGTTTTGATATATAGTTTAAGTTATGATATATTACAAATATGATTTTGAACTTTCACTTTATTCAAGTAGGTTTGTGCAAATTTTACGTAAGTTTTTACTTTACTGTACATGCAAAGTTGTTTTTAAATTCAATTAAGAATTCTTAAAGTTTTAGAACTACTTTCTAAAGCGGTATTTATTCAAAAATTATGTTATTCTAAATAAAACTATTGGTTAAAATGCAATTTTTAAACATTTCAAAATCTAGTTTCAGCTATTTATATTATCAAAAAATTGCTTTATAGTCGCTAGAACTTTTTAGAATTTACACACTATAAAAACAGAATACATAGATTGTTTTTATTCATATTTACTTGATAAAGTAAATTAAACTATCCCATATTGAGATGTTTTTAGAATTGATCTTTATGTATAATTGTTTTACGTTATCTAACCACAGTGGTATAGATATTTTGAACTATTTATAAAAAAACTTTAATACAACAAAGGTATGGACTGTATGCAATGAAGCCTATTTAGGCTACATTTTTAACAATTTTGTTGTTAAACTATTGTTTACCTTATTTTTTGATGCTGTAGTAATAGCAAAAAAGTTTTTGACAAAACTCTAAATTCTAAAGCTGTAGTTTTTTAATTAAACTGATAAAAATATTACTTCTAATGTGAAAAAATATAAGACTGTTTTATTTTACAAAATTGTCATTAAAAAACAAAAACTATTTGTTTATTTTTTACCAAGAGGTAAACCTATTTAAAAAGCAGTAAGTTAATTTGTCTATTTTTTAAATAAACGTTGTAAAGTTGTAAATCTTGTTATAGAACAAACTTTTAATCGTAAAAATCAATAAATGATTAAATTTATAAAGTATAAATTAACAAAACAATTAGCCTAATCACTTTTTATACGACAAAAAATTTCTTAAACTGTTTTTTCTTTAATATTTCATTGCCAAAAACGTCAATATATTTATTTGATTTTTGTTGTGTTTATAATACTTTCTTTTTTAATTAAGGCTTTCAGTTTTTCTATTTTGTATTTAAATATTAAGTAATTAAAAAAAAATCAAACGATTGTTCGATATTTATTTTTTTGATATTTAGGCTTCATAGTTTGATAAAAATGTAAAACACATAAGGTATAATGTGTTTTAATCATTTTGATGTTACATATTTTTTAAATGTGACTTTCCTTCAAGTGAACCTTGATTAGTTTACGGGTTTCCAGAATATTTATAGACTTAGTGCAAACTTAAAGATTTTTATGATTTTGTAAGTAAGAAAAAACAGAATTGATTTTTATCTGAGTAAAGATTGAAAAACTAGTCTGAGAAAAGTCCATGAAAGAATTTTAAAAGATTGTTGAATTATTTTTTGTTTATTACTTCAACCTGTTTTTTTGTAATTAATGTTAGTTAAAAAGCATTTGTAGTCGAATGGAGCGTTTATGTTTATTTTAGTTTTACAAACTCAACCATAACGAGTTTTTAAAATTTTCAATAAACAACCTTTTTGAAAAATATAAAATGTTGAATATAAATATTCATAAGTTAGTTTAAACTTTTTTGTTAGCTCGATCTTGATCTTTTAAATAATAAATGTTACATGCATTCTAGTTCATTGCGAGTAAACTTGTAAGAAATTTATAGAATAATTTAAAATCTAAGAGTAATTAAAAAAAGTAAAGTTTAATTAAAAAAATATTTATAACACTATATTTAAAAACAAAATGACGTTTATTAGTCAACCAAAAATAGTGAAAGGTTTGGAAAATATTAATTAAGGGCAACATCAGCTACTTACTCAGATGTAGTCTTGTTTTTATATATAAAAAAAAGAGATAATATCGGATTTTGAAAAACGTTGCGATACTTTCAAAATTTAATATGTTAAATTTAAGATTTTTTTAGCAACAATGACTCTCATACACTTAAAATATTTTTAGCTGCAATTTTGATTTCATAGCTGTAGTATAGCACAGTTATCTTTTTCCTTTAATTTATTGAAATAACAACAAATTAGTTTTTTTTTTTTTATATTTACGACATCTAAATAGTTTTAACTCATTCATATCAAACTACGACATACTAAAACACAATGATTAGCTTATATTAGTATTTTCCGAATTGTAACACTGTGAAGTTGCATACTGCATAGAAGTTAACAGAAAAAGTATTTTTTTCTAGTACACAAGACCTGCTCGAAAAAAGGATAATAGTATTTTTAAAGCTCATGAAGTTGTTTGTTGACAGTAAAAATATGTTCTCTTTAGTAAACAGTAGCTTATACTCTTGTAACTTGAATTGTTTCGGTCTGGAGAGTCTTAATTAAGGTATTGAAAATTTAATTAGTCGTGCACCCAGATCAATACGAGCAATGTATGTATTTTATTATTTTTTATAAAAAAGAGTCGAAGTATTCAAAGTTTATCAATTGGTCTGATTTTGTATTCAAAAAGTAATTTTAAATATATAAAGTTGTAATTTTTTCTAACAATTTTCTGAAATGCGGGGTCGTAAGCGTAAGGGACCTAATCACGACTTTGAAAACTGTGCAAGTTGAAAGTTGCAAGATCGAAACCCAGAGGTCGACACATATAAAAATAGTTTTTTTGTTTGTTAATTTTTCTACATATATAAAGCTTTTTTTATGAAATTAGTACAAAATAAGACATTTTTTATACACATAATATGTTTATTATAAATATTTTCATAAATGAATTTTGGCTTTAATCAGCCGAACATTTTCTTAGGGCAAAAGAAGTCCTTTTTGGTAGCGACCTTTTTTCTCTTCTCCCCACTGTTCTTTTTTTCCCCTTTTGCCTTGCTAGCTGGAGCTCTTTTACGGCAAGCATTACCAGCAGCGTCTCCAGTTGCCAGACTCGACTTAATTTTCTTCACGGACCTCTTTTCTCGCTCTTCCTTGTTCCTCTTCGCTCTTTCGTCGAGCATCTTCAGGTTGGCCTGGAAGCACCTGTACTCTTCCTCGGTCAGCCTCGGATCTTCCTTCGACATTCTCACCTTCTTCTTCTCCACCTTGATCTCGACCTGGTTTTCGGGTTGGCCCAGGTTGCGCATGAAGCAGTTGAACTCCTGGTCGGTCAGGTAATGGAGTTCTTCCCTCAAGGTCCTTTTAGGTTCTTGCCACGAAGATAAAAACTCATTGGAACTTTTTTCTAGTTTTTTAACGTCATCGGAGGTTTTTGTGACTTTTTCGTTGGTCTTTTCGATGGTTTGGACCTTGACTCTCGGGTTTTCAAAGTCTGCAGCGCTGAACTTTGGCAGCAGTAGCTGCGTACCGTTGATAAGCATGTTAAAAGCATGGTGCTTTGGAATAACTTCAAAAGTTTTGCAAAGCATGTTTTTAAGCAAAGTGAAATTCATTTTGTGATATTTGTTTTTCAATTGTGTCTTCCGATATGATATGATACAAAAAAAATCATGATTTTTTTATTATAAAGATAAATACTACGTCACTATAAAAAGTGGTAAGAAAATTTTATAAAAAGTTATTGTTGCATTTAAAATAACTTTTTGCAATTTTTTTGTAAGTTGACCTTGAAACTAAACTACTAAAAAATTCTTAAAAATATATAACAAATTTTGATTAATTAGTTTTTTTTTTTTTAATCCGTACTTTCATCAATAGTAGCATGTAAAATAGTTATTAATCTTGTTTATAAGAACTCAGACTCGATGCTAGGTTTTCATAATGCAATTTAATGGCTGCTTATAATAGTTTTCTTCATTTGTTTTATGCTCTTCAAGCTTTGTTTTTTTTTAGTAAAACTTTAGTTTGAAATTACTTTGGTGGTCGTCCTACATAAAACGGGTGGGTGTCACTTTTGCACGAGCGTCACTTTTGCACGAGCGTCACTTTTGCACGAAGGGACACTTTTGCACGAGCGTCACTTTTGCACGAGGGGTCACTTTTGCACGAAGGGACACTTTTGCACGGCGACACCTTTGCACGAGCGTCACTTTTGCACGAGGGGACACTTTTGCACGGCGTCACTTTTGCACGCAGGGTCACTTTTGCACGGTCGTCACTTTTGCACGAGGGGACACTTTTGCACGGCGACACTTTTGCACGGAGGGTCACTTTTGCACGGCGACATATTTTCACGATGACAATTTTTTTACGGCAGCTTTGTTGCACAACGACACTTATGCACGGAGAGTCACATTTGCACGAGGTGACTCTTTTTCACGGCGTCATTCTTGCTTTAGAAGACTTTTCTGCATGCAGGGTCATTTTTGCACGAGTAGTCACTTCTGCACGGCGACAATTTTTCACGATGACTAATTTTTATGGCACCTTTGTTGCACAACGACACTTTTGCACGGAGAGTCACTTTTGCACGAGGGGATGTTCCTTAAATATAGGTATGTTATAAAACTTTAGTTTTCAGTTTCTTTTTATGTTACAGATTTGGTACTAGCTAAAAAGACTTTTATTTGGCCTGCATGCAAAATTGATGTTCCGTGCGGAAAAGTCATAGTGCCAAAATGTCGCTGTGTAAAAATTCATCTTAAAAAAGTGACGTTGTGCAACAAAGCTGCCGTAAAAAATTGTCATTATGAAAAAATGTCGCCTAGAAAAAATGTCGCCTCTTAGAAAAATGACTGCGTGCATAAGTGTCTCCTCGTGCAAAAAAGAAACCGTGCAAAAAGGTCCCCTTGTGCAAAAGTAACTCTCAGTGCGAAAGTGTCGTTGTGCAAGAAAGCTGCCATAAAAAATTGTCATCGTGTAAAAATGTCGCCGTGAAAATATGTCTCATCGTGCAAAAGTGACGCCGTGCAAAAATGACGAAAGTGCAGTAGTGTAACCTCGTGCAAATGTGACTCTCCGTGCAAAAGTGTCGTTGTGCAAGAAAGCTGCCATAAAAAAATGTCATCGTGTAAAAATATCGCCGTGAAAATATGTCTTCTCGTGCAAAAGTGACGCCGTGCAAAAGTGACCCCTCGTGCAAAAGTGACCCTCCGTGCAAAAGAGTCTCCGTGCAAAAGTGTCCCCTCGTGCAAAAGTGACGACCGTGCAAAAGTGACGCCGTGCAAAAGTGTCCCCTCGTGCAAAAGTGACCCTGCGTGCAAAAGTGACGCCGTGCAAAAGTGTCCCCTCGTGCAAAAGTGACGCTCGTGTAAAGGTGTCTCTGTGCAAAAGTGTCCCCTCGTGCAAAAGTGACCCCTCGTGCAAAAGTGACGCTCGTGCAAAAGTGTCCCTTCGTGCAAAAGTGACGCTCGTGCAAAAGTGACGCTCGTGCAAAAGTGACCCGTTCCCACATAAAACACATTGCTATATTTACATTGTGCGGGTACATTCCAGAGTTAGTTAGTTGTTATTTTAGTCTTGATGTTTTCTAATTTAACCATTACTAGTTTCTCGTAGCTGGGTAGCTATAAAAGTTAGGAAAATTCGTAATACGAATGCGCAGGGTTGCCAAATGTTTTAGGCAAATTTTCTCCAAGTTTTTAAAAGTACACTTTTTTGGGTCTATTTTTAGATTATAGTTAAGTTTAAGGTAAGAAACTGTGTTAAATAGTATAAAAACATTGAAAAGATACCGTAAAGCTACTTTAATTGTGTTTTTAATAACAAAATTATTGAGGATGACAAAAAAAAAAATTATCTATAGGATAGAATTCTTGGGTCAAATCGAAATTTTACTACTTAACATGTAAAAGTTCTAGGTTTTTTTAGTGATTTCAGTTCAAAATTCCAGGTTTATTTGCGTAAATTGTCAAATTCCAGGTTTATTTGCAACCCTGGAATGCAATTAACTTAACTTTTTTTAAACTGGTGGTTCAACTAGATACAGAAATTTTGTGCCATTTAAATTGTATGTTTTTCTTTGTTTAAAGATTGATATATTAATATTAAAAAATCCTTTTTTATAGTTAAAAACAGTTTAAGTAAATAAGTAGTGTTTAGCTCGATGACCGAGAAATCTTTTTATACATCAGATCTTTTAATGAAATATATGACCGTTAGTTTATTTTTGGTATTCAAAAAACTAGTTTTAACAATTTGTTGTGGGTAGTTTTTACTTTAGATATTTCATAGCTTCCAAATCATCACAAAAACATTCAAATATTTAATTAATCAGCATAAAACTATTGATAATATACAAAGATCTGGTTTTTTATGACATTTGCTCATTGGAAATTTAAAAAATGTTTCGGTCTTTACAGTAAGCAAAAATGATGTTAAATTTGAAAAAAAAAGTGTTTTGAATAATATAAAAATCAACTGCACATATTATTTTAAAAGCAAAAAAGATTTTTATTAATTTAACAATTTCCGAGTACTTTACTAAATTTTAACGAATGTTCTTTATTTCTTAATTATAAGAAAAATTAAAAAACAGAAAATTACAAGGTTTTTGAACTTAATACCATTCTGACATAAAATTTTATCTAGATATGCTCACAATAAAAATTTATCGATTCAAGTTATTTTGGCTTTTTTTAATGATGTCTTAAAGTTTGTTGACAATATGTTAAAAACTGAAGAATATATCAAGGGTGAACGATTGGATATCCTCAAAGTTTGTTCAATGTTGTGAAGTCTTTTAAATCAAACTAGGGCAGCGATAGTATATGATAATAGTTTTCTGAATCAAAATAAATTTGGAATCAAAAGTGGGGTAAGAGAGGCTGCGTACTTGCTCCAACTCTTTTTGGGATCTTCTTTACAATGCTGTCAAAGCGTTCTTTTGGCTCATCAACTGCAGGCATAAAGCTCCATACAAGAAATGAAGATCGCATTTCCAAACTTGCACGTAGGGAAGTTAATTGTAAGGGTTATACGCTGCAGAGCGGACTTTTCTCCTTGAGAGCAAAGCGAAACCTGAAGACTATCACACTACTTGGTCTTCTCTTTGCTGATGATGCTGCACTCTGCCCAAGACCTGCAAATACTACTGAGTCAGTTTTCATCTAAATTCTCAGATTTTGGCCTTGCAATTAGTTCTTAACAAAACTATAGTCCTAAGCCAAGGAACATATATTCTACTATCAGTCAAGATCAATGGCGAGGATATCAAAAATGTAAAAAAACGTGTATACCTTTGCTCAAATGTTGCTTCAAATGCATCATTGGACAATGAAATCAATAGTCGTATTGGTAAGTCCGAGTCACTTTCGCTCTTTCGTCTGCAAGAGTTTAAGTTGAGCATTCGTTTTAAGGTTAACGGTCATTGTTTCTTCTTGTGTGTGCAGTACTCTGCTACACGGTAGCGAAACATGGACGTTGTATAGCGTACAAGAGAAGTAAATCAACACTATCCATCTACGATGCCTCCTTCACATCCTTGGAATTGCATGGCAACAAAAGGTCACCAACGAGGAAGTGTTGAGACGTTCTGGTCTTGCCATTATGTATTTTACCCTCAGTCAACGCTAGAATGTTCGTTCAAAAGGCGAATCCTAATGCTTCTTTGTAATAGCGAGTTGGTCGTTGGAAAACTTAACGGAGACGTCCAAAACTACGTTTTATGTATGCAAGCGCGAACTAAAAAGCTTAAATATAAGAAATGATGAGTGGGGGTTGCTTGCAAATGTCGTACTAAAATGAATGAAAAAATACTTTAAAAACGAAAATCAAAATGAAATCTGTTTCTTATATCTATTGTTTTACTGTGTTTATAATTGGTTTTACTTGTATACCTTTTTTCCTCTTGTATGCACTATACGCATAGCCGATTTCGGCTGATAGCGGGCCTATTATTATTATTATTTAATCAGAGGTTGTCAGCTAAGATTTGTTAGACAAAACGGTTACATGAAAACTCAAATTCTTAAAAAAATGTTTGATAGGCAATATCTTTAAAAGTATTAAGTTTTCATAATAAATTAAAAAGCGGTTGTAGATATATTAAACAAAACTATGATATTTAAAAATAAACTGAAAATAAAATCTACTAAAAGAAAAATTTAAAAATTACAAAAATAAGTGTATTTGAAAACTTATTTTAGCAAGGTCTCTAAAAATATTCAAAACTTGGCAAAAAAAAAGATTATATTATAACCAGTAATGTAGTTATAATCATTATAACTACATACGTTTTTATTATTATTTAAAAATAATTTTTATAAATTGTGGCCATTTAGGAAAATTTTTAAGAATTTTAATTGTCGTGCACCTAGAAAAAATGTTTCCCTGGCAGTCGTATTTTGTGTAAATTTAAAAGGGTAGTTCAAAGAAAAGTTTTAAACATCAACTATATTGACCCCTTGGAACTATATTTAATAAAGCAACAACTTTTTCTAAGTTTATGACTAAAGTTTAAAAAACTATGATAACGAGTGTGATTGAATAGTTATTTTATAAAAAAAACTTCACTGAAAAATAAAAAGAATAAATAACATAAAAAATAAACACAACTAAAATTATTATACACAAAACATAAATTATCAACATTAGTAGGGATTGAGAAAGTATTGATTTAGTATTTTAATATGGGAAGTAAATAAAGTCATTTAGCAATAATTTTAAGAATATTGAGATTCAAACTTCTTATACTTTTACATTAACAGTTAAAGTTTTCCTGGTGTAAAATAAAAATTAAATGTTTAATGGTTTAGATATTTAAAAGAAAGTTGTATATAAAAATTAGTTTATCGAACTTAAGTACTTTAAACTTTTTATATTAGTTTAAAAACTGATACTTTCAGGTTTGTCTCATTTTAGTTAAAGTATTTATACTTATAAACTACAAAAAAATTAATAATTTAAATATATAGATAGTTTATTTTTACAAATAAATCTTAATATTAAACAACACAGATATACCTTGCAAATAAAAAAGGTAGAGTTTTTCAAACAATATCACAATGTGCTTTTTTTCCGAAAGTTAGTATTGAACATAATGCTCTAAATTTGAATTAATTTACGTATTAACTAAAACTGCAACAACGTAAATTTTAATTTAAATCGACTTTAGTATAAGGCTGATGATGGATTTTTAAACAAAATTTTTTTAAATAAAAAAATTAATGTTTAAGGTAAGCTTTTAAAGTATTTTACATGATATATATATATAGAAGAATATAATAGTTTGGGTAACAGTCAGAACAGTAATACATAATCTAATAACAACACTGCTTACTTTGAAAAAATATGAGTGAAATAAACATATAATAATAAATAAAAATCTGTATTTAAAAATAAAAAATAAAAATATCGACTAAGAAAAATGTTAATTTTTTTTTGTTAATTTTTCTATAGAAATGGATATGTAATAAATAAAGAAGATAATATAAATCAATACTATGCAAAAACTTTGATATTTACTCTTTATAAAAAAAAACTGTTTTAAAAAGTGTTATTTAGTTTAAAGATAAAAAGTACTTTTGCAACCTTCTACCTTTTATCTTATTAAAGTGTAATATTTTAACACTTTTGTTTTTATAATATACAATTATATAGGTAATGGTAAAGTCATTAAAACTGATATAAGGTAAATAAATATATATATCAATAATTTTCAAAAAAGGGTAAACAAGTATTTTACGGCTAAACGCTTATCTATTTTACGTTTAAACTTTTAATTTGTTTTGAACAGAGCTTAGTACAAAATAATAGTGAGAATTGAAAACTATTAGATAGAAAACTCAAAAGAAAGTTTTGTAAACTAATAAACACCAACTTTACTGGTCCATCGTGCAGTCTTCGTTTACATACTTTTCGACGTTTTTCCAGCTAACTTCCGCTTCCTTGTTCAGGGGCACGTTCCTCCTGGTCACCGACCCCGAAATTTGCTGGCCATCATCGATACTAAGCTGGTCCATTTTCTCAAAATAGTCCATAGAAGAAACGGCCATCCCGGCGATTCTGCTTCGCCTCGGCCGCAAGTAGTCCTCGTCGTCGTTAGATGACGTCATAGTCATTTCCGAGTTCTGCGGTGATGTCATAATGAATTGTTTGTTGAGCGATTCAATTATGCTGGTGTCGCCAAACGCGTCCAGTATGCCAAAATGGTTTCTCAAGTTTTGACGTTCCTGTTTATTATAGTTTTAGAATTTTAAATAAAAATTTTTTGCACAACAATTCTAATTAATTTTTATGTGAAACATGTATTTTATAAAACTTTTGCTTTGTTGTATCTTCTTTAAAATATTTAATCTCAACTGCAGGGTTGGCAAATGTTTTTGGAAAATTTTCTCCAGGTTTTCAAAACTTTTTCCAGGTTTTTAAAACTACATATTTTAGCGTCTATTTTTAGTTTGAAATTAAGTTTAAGGTAAAAAAACTGTGTTAAGTAGTGACACAACATTAAAAAGATACTGTAAAGCTACTTTAATTGTGTTTTTTGATAAAAAAAAAGTTTTTGATGATGGAACATTTTTGTCAAATGGAAATTTTCGATGATAAATTTTAAAATTTTTATTTCAATACAATGTTTCACTCGTTTAAAAAAAAAACGAGATCTTCAGTTGTTTAAAATCTGTAAAAATTTATGTGATAACAAGTAGGAAGACATTAGGCTAAACTTGAAATAAAAGAAGTTAAAAAGAAAAAGTATAACAAAAAACTGAGTAAAATCTTATTAAAACCTATAGTTTAAAGTTACTAGCATATGATGATTTTAATGTTGCTAGGCTAAATTTAGGAAAATGCACGTTACATAATAATTATACAATCTTAAACAAAAAAAAATACAATAAAAAATAATTATATTAACATTTAGTGGCCTTGTGAAATTTGTAGATAACTAACAAAGAAAAACATCTCTTTAACTAAACCTTTAAGTTAAATTTACTCGTCTAAAAAAGTTTGGCTATTGTATTATTACGTAACTATATATTGGTTTAAATACTTGTACAAATTAAAATAGATATTTGTTTATCAAAACGCTCTTAAGTTTTGAAATAAAGCTTCTTAAAGTGTATACAAGAGCATATTAACTCGTTCCTTTTATTTAAAGATGTTTCCCCGTCAGCGTTCGCTATTTCCATTTTTTCATAGGAGCAGGTCCTGCAGATTCTCTACGGTTTCCTTATGTGTCCGATGTGGTGTAAAATTTCCCATTTGGTGTTGTAGTTAGTGTTGTTGCGTTTTAGCTTCCAAATATATTTGGATAGTTCGGTTCCGTTCTCCTTGTAAATTTTTATATCTCTTATGTGGCTATACCACCTTTTCTTGAAAGTTCCTCCTGTGCTTCCTACGTATTGCTTTAATTCTTTTTTCGTCGTGACCGTAGCTTTATAGATAACATTCTTAGTTAGGCATTTTTTTTTTAGCGGGCATAAGTTTTTTTTTCTACAATTACATAGTGACTCTTCTTTGTCGGTATTTTCAGTTTTTTCTACATTAATTAAAGTTTTTTTGTTCTGTCCTTGGATTAGCATTTTTATGTTACTCATGCAACTATATGCTAACTTACAGTTGCTTTTATTTATTAACTTGTTTAGACTGTTGTTTTGATTAAAATGCTTGTTGATTAATTCAAAAAACATTTTTCCTATGTTTGTTTTTACTAATTCGCAAAATGGTGGGTTGAAATAAATTATTTTTCTTGTTCTGTTTCTTTTCTTTTTCTGTTTGTTAAAATCTTCCTTATAAGTCAGTTTATGTTTAAAATTTAATTTGTCTAAAGCGTTTTGGTATGTGTATGCATTTTGATCAAAAATATTTTTATTTTTAGATAATTTAATCAGTCTATTTTCTATCATTGCCGGTAAGTTCTTTTTAATGATTTTAGGATGGTTAGAGTTTCTATTAATGTATCTTATTTCTGTGTTTTCTTTTTTGTTCGGTTTAAATAAGTTATTTGAAAGGTCTAATGTTATATCCAAAAAGTTGCATATAGTTGCACCGGTGTCTATCGTTATTTTAAAACCAATATCTCTGAATATCTTTATTGTTTTTTTCTTTTTATTTTCTAAATCTTGGTTGTTTTTTGGTTGGATAATTGCAAGGCCGTCGTCTCTATACAAACCGATCTCTTTAGTGTCATAAAGAGATTCAAGCTTGCTCAATGCATATAGCCCGATTAAATCGCATAATTCGGCGCCGAAGAAGGAGCCCATGGGAACGTCGAATAGGTTGTTGTTATCTTTTTTGATCCAGGTTTTTTTTGTTAAAAGTCAAAATTGTTTTGCAGGTGTGCTTAATTAATTTAATGTCCCTGTCTTCTATTATGGTGTATTTTTTTGCAAAGTTTAGAGCGGTAGTTAAATGATTTTCAGTGATACTGGGGTAGAAATTCACAATATCGAAGTTTATAAAGCATTTTTTTGATTTATTTTGTACATTATTGAACCATTCGATTACTTCAAATGAGTTTTTCCACTGGACCAATCTTGACGTGTATCTTATTTTCGTCACAGCTCTTTCTAAGATGTTTTTGCTTATCCTCCCAAGCTCGTTTTTGTCTGGGTTTAATAGTCTGCACTCAACATTGAGGGGGAATTGTTTCTTGTGATCCTTTACTGTTATAAAGGCGTCCGAGGTTGAGAACTTAGGTATTTTTTTGTTTTTTCTGTCGGTGATTAATTCTTGTGACTCGGTATTTATTTGTTCGATTAGGTTTTCGTTTGAAGTTTTGTAAGTTTTAGTTATGTTGTTAGTTAAGAATTTCTTGTAGTTGCTTGGGTTTGTTTGGTATAGGTTTCTTGTTTTATCTGCGAAAAGGATGATTTTATTTTTAATTAGTATCTGTTTTAAATCTTTTTGCAGAGCTTCTTGAAATTTGGACTTATATGCGGTAAACTTGATATTTTTTATAATATTAAAAAGGTCGCTTTCGAACGCTTTAAGTTCATCACAGGCTGGTGCTTTATAAACTTCGATATTGTGAATTTCTTCCCCAGTATCACTGAAAATCATTTAACTAACGCTATAAACTTTGCAAAAAAATACACCATAATAGAAGACAGGGACATTAAATTAATTAAGCACACCTGCAAAACAATTTTGACTTTTAACAAAAAAAACTTGGATCAAAAAAGATAACAACAACCTATTCGACGTTCCCATGGGCTCCTTCTTCGGCGCCGAATTATGCGATTTAATCGGGCTGTATGCATTGAGCAAGCTTGAATCTCTTTATGACACTAAAGAGATCGGTTTGTATAGAGACGACGGCCTTGCAATTATCCAACCAAAAAACAACCAAGATTTAGAAAATAAAAAGAAAAAAACAATAAAGATATTCAGATATATTGGTTTTAAAATAACGATAGACACTTTTTGGATATAACATTAGACCTTTCAAATAACTTATTTAAACCGTACAAAAAAGAAAACACAGAAATAAGATACATTGTCGCTGTAAATTAATTATCGGTCAGTACATTGTAAGCCCAATAACAATTATGCTTTTTGTGTTTTGTTTTTCCTTAAAGTTTTTTTTTTTTTCCTTAAAGTTTAATTTTTCATTTTTGATTTTTACATTTGAACTAAATCTGCTTCCTAATTCTATATAACTTTGATTCAATCATTACAAACATTCAATATATAATTTACATGTTACATTGAGTTTCTGTGACTTTTATTGCCTTCAGCGTCGTTAAGTTTTATTAAATTTTATTGATTTACTAACTATGGTTAATGTTTTATTTTTGTTCAAAATAGATTACATAAAAACAAAATTAATGTTCTTTACAATACAAATTAAATAGTTTAAATAACCTCATTTACATTGTGACGTAATTATAAGTTGTAACGAATTTATTTTTTTCGTTAGTTAACAACAGTAAATTTTGAATTAATTATCTTTCCTATTAACGTGAGTTGTTTGTTTATATTATGTTTTATTGTGTAATTTAGCTTACTTTACTTATTTTAGACTTAATAATCACAAATATCATATAGTTTTATAACAGTCGGATTTAATATTAAGTATTTCACCTATTAATAACTATTATCTGTAGAAAATATCTTATTTTAATGAAAACATGTATACACCTACTTTATTCGATGCTTCTATTCTCTCATTAAAGTAATTATTTTTTTACATAACCCAGTTGAAGTGTGTTGATTCGTTGACACTAGTGATGTACCGGACCCACAATTTCGGGTCCGGCCGGACCCGGATCCGGACTTTTTTTTCAAACTAGAATCCGGCCGGAACCGGATCCGGACTTTTTTTTCAAATTAGAATCCGGCCGGAACCGGATCCGGACTTTTTATCAAATTAGAATCCGGCCGGAACCGGATCCGGACTTTTTTTTCAAATTAGAATCCGGCCGGATCCGGATATCAGACAAAAATGGCAATATCCGGCCGGACCCGGATAGTGAGTCCGGTACATCACTAAAATAAACTAGCATGAGTCAGAATGAGGTTTTTAAAAACTGAAAAAAAAAACTTTAATCTAATAATAAGTAGAACAGCTTGCCACAAGGTTTACAAATTTAGGTGTTATTTACAAATAAAAATCTGAAATTAAGTTCTTGAACAAAATACATTAGAAATTACAAAATATTGAAAACTGGATCAGCTCAAATTCATTCAAAACTAAACTAGCTTGAGTTTTTATAGAAAACTAAACTAGCCTGAGGCAGTCCAAGATTTTTTAAAATTCCCAAAAATTTTCAAACTAGCAGGGTTGCCACTGTTTAAGTTAATAAAACTAGCTAGAGTGAGTATAAACAAGTCTGACTCAGAATGAGGTTTTCAAAAACTGAAAAAATTACTTTAATCTAATAATCAGTAGAACAGCTAGCAAAGGTTGACAATTTGGTAGTAAAGTTGTGGACTGATTGTGGTACACTTAACTTATTAGTACTACCCATCATAATTAAATCCTACCTTATTAAATTAATATCTAACAAATACTAAATTTAGACTGAGACTACTTTCTATAATCAGACACGACAGTTTTGAGTGATGAATCTTTTATATAAAACACAACAATAAATACTAGCATATACAAAATTAATAATTACTTTGGTAACACTTTAAAAACTGGAAGCTATTTAACTCTATATCAAAAGACTTAAAAAAAAACTAAAAATTAAATAAAACTTTTAGTAAACAAGAAACAGTAAAATTTTTAATAAACTATTAAATTATAAACCTGGCTTAAATATTTAAACCATTGAACACCTGTTGAAATATTCACTTTTAAAACAAAACACTACTTACAATAAGCATTCACAAATACGTTCAAGATATTTTGTTGCTTCAAGCTACACACCAAACTAACTAACTGCTTGCATATAAACTACCTGTCATGTTCTGATGTTTTGTTGCATCAGTATTTAGTTTGAAACATTTCGTCATATGATTCTCATTGGCTCGTACATTCAACCGTATTAATTCTAAATATTCTCTGAGCTCAACTTTAAACAATAAATAGTGCAAGTATTCATTCCAAAGCTTTCAATTTTACAACATATGTAAAGAGTTGCATTTCATGAAATGTTTATTTCATAGTTTAAATGTAAACAAATGTAAATTAGTCACGTGTACAAAATGAGACAATCACTTTAGGTGTTTAATTTTAACTGACGAAAATGAATCTTATTGATTTACACAGGGTTTGTTTTTGAAAAGATACTTTTCAGTATGCTCTTTTTTACTAACTAGATCCGGGTCCGGCCGGATCTCTGTTAGGATCCGGCCGGACCCGGATCCGGACTTTTTTTTCAAATTAGAATCCGGCCGGAACCGGACCCGGACTTTTTTTTCAAATTAGAATCCGGCCGGAACCGGATCCGGACTTTTTTTTCAAATTAGAATCCGGCCGGATCCGGATATCAGACAAAAATGGCAATATCCGGCCGGACCCGGACCCGGATAGTGAGTCCGGTACATCACTAGTTGACACACAGAAACATATGTTGGTAGAATAAAGAAAGATTACTGTATAATTTGTTTTTATTTATATTCCAGTGAAGTTACTTCACTAGGATCTTTTGTTAGCAAACAATTAAACCTAAATTTTGAACAGAAATAAGATACATTAATAGAAACTCTAACCATCCTAAAATCATTAAAAAGAACTTACCGGCAATGATAGAAAATAGACTGATTAAACTATCTAAAAACAAAAATATTTTTGATCAAAATGCATACACATACCAAAACGATTTAGACAAATCAAATTTTAAACATAAACTGACTTATAAGGAAGATTTTAACAAACAGAAAAAGAAAAGAAACAGAACAAGAAAAATAATTTATTTCAACCCACCATTTTGCGAATCAGTAAAAACAAACATAGGAAAAATGTTTTTTGAATTAATCAACAAGCATTTTAATCAAAACAACAGTCTAAACAAGTTAATAAATAAAAGCAACTGTAAGTTAGCGTATAGTTGCATGAGTAACATAAAAATGCTAATCCAAGGACAGAACAAAAAAACTTTAACTAATGTAGAAAAAACTGAAAATACCGACAAAGAAGAGTCACTATGTAATTGTAGAAACAAAAACTTATGCCCGCTAAAAAACAAATGCCTAACTAAGAATGTTATCTATAAAGCTACGGTTAGGACGAAAAAAGAATTAAAGCAATACGTAGGAAGCACAGGAGGAACTTTCAAGAAAAGGTGGTATAGCCACATAAGAGATATAAAAATTTACAAGGAGAACGGAACCGAACTATCCAAATATATTTGGAAGCTAAAACGCAACAACACTAACTACAACACCAAATGGGAAATTTTACACCACATCGGACACATAAGGAAACCGCAGAGAATCTGCAGGACCTGCTCCTATGAAAAAATGGAAATAGCGAACGCTGACGGGGAAACATCTTTAAATAAAAGGAACGAGTTAATATGCTCTTGTATACACTTTAAGAAGCTTTATTTCAAAACTTAAGAGCGTTTTGATAGACAAATATCTATTTTAATTTGTACAAGTATTTAAAACCAATATATAATTACGTCATAATACAATAGCCAAACTTTTTTAGACGAGTAAATTTAACTTAAAGGTTTAGTTAAAGAGATGTTTTTCTTTGTTTGTTATCTACAAATTTCACAAGGCCACTAAATGTTAATATAATTATTTTTTATTGTATTTTTTTTTGTTTAAGATTGTATAATTATTATGTAACGTGCATTTTCCTAAATTTAGCCTAGCAACATTAAAATCATCATATGCTAGTAACTTTAAACTATAGGTTTTAATAAGATTTTACTCAGTTTTTTGTTATATTTTTTTCTTTTTAACTTCTTTTATTTCAAGTTTAGCCTAATGTCTTCCTACTTGTTATCACATTAATTTTTAAAATTTTTAAACAACTGAAGATCTCGTTTTTTCAAACGAGTGAAACATTGTATTGTAATAAAATTTTAAAAATTTATCATTGAATCATTCTCCTTTTTAAGTCGAGAACTTTGATTGCAACCTTTAAAGCAAAAAGTACGCAAATGGAAATTTTACTTATAAACATGTAAAAGTTGTTTAAAATTTCAGTTTTTCTTTTAATTTCTCAAATTCCAGGTTTTTCTATAATTTTAGAATTTTTGGCAACCCTGCAACTATAAAAAATAGTTGAATCTTAAAGTTATTCTAAAAAACATCAATATAAATTCTATTATATAATTGAAACAATAATCAACAAAAACATCGGCAAAGTCAGCAGAGCAGAAATTTGGACTTTTGTTTGCCGTTACAAAAGCTCAAACTTAACAAAGATTTGATCAGGCCAATTTGGTCATTAAACCACAAACCTTTGAAGGTAGGCTGAGACCCGTTTCGTCCTTATTAAGACTCATCAGTCTGTCACAACCGGAAAACTTGCACTGTACAATCTACAACGGGTTTATGATGTTTTTACATGAAGCAATCATTTGCTGGCAATGATTTGTGACGTCAGCATTGTCTTTTTCCGTGCAAAGTTTAAGACATTGTTCACTAGGTGAGACAGCTGGTACGCTCGAATTAAGTACGATCAACAAAAACATTTGCAAAAGTCTGCAGAGCAGAAGCCTGGAATTTTGTTTTCCGCGAGACAAGCTCAAGTTTAACAAAGGGTTGATCATGCCAATTCGATCATCCGACCACAAGCCTTCGGTAGACTGATTTTTTGTTGGTCGTACTTAATACGAGCATACCAGCTGTCTTGCCTAGTGGACAATATCTTAAAGACTTAAACGTTGCACGGCAAAATACAATTTTGACGTCATTAATCATTGCCAGATAATTCTTGCTTCATGTGAAAGAATTATAAACCGCTTGTAAAATGTTCACTGCAAGTGTTTCGGTTGCAATTGACTGATGAGTCCTAATAAGGACAAAACCAGTCTCAGTCTACCGAAGGCTTGTGGTCTGATGAATAACAATAATCGAAAAATAACAGTAAAACATATGATCTTATAATTCTTACTTAGCTTAAAATTCAATTACTTTAAAATTGTAATTATTCAGTTACTTTAAAAGAATTTATAACTTGTAAATAACAATTATTGTCTTAATCTTTATATAACAAATTATAACATAAAAAACGTTCTAGTTTATTAATAAAAAAAATTAACGTATAAAATCATAATTGAGCGATTGAAATTGTTTTAAAAAGCTGAATTTGTTTATAAATGCTAATCTTAGCTTAGTATACTTTTCCAATACGTTGTAAAAGATTTAAATTGAAAATATAGCTCAACCTATAATTTTAGATGAAAATTTCTTCAAAATTTAAAAGTTTGTTTACAACTGATTTTACAACTGTTATTAAATCTATAACTTATTGATCAAAGATACAAATTTATTTTACTAATTTTATTTTATTGTTTTAAAGGTTTAGAAATTTTTATATAAATCTTTTTAAATGTGACATACCTACTTAAAGTTAGAAATATATGGATTTTTGTAGAGTTTTAAGTTGCCAAGTATATTGGAAAGTTATTTATAATCCTTTTTATATTCTTGTACAGAAATTTTTTGATAAATTTTACTTAAACATTAAAACTTAAACTATTTCTTAAACCTATTTAGAGCAAATTATATATTGCATTTACTCTTTTTTTAAACTACCAGTTTAATTTTCATAAATCTGCTAGGATACTTGTATCATAACATTAGTACTTTTTTTAAAGTTTAATCATATAATTTATATACAGTTTATTTAAAACAAATGATACTATGTTATACAAATATTAAAAAGGTCTAGTTTACTAAAATCTTTATAACAGTCTAAAATATTTTATTTTAACATACTTGTTGAACTCCGACATCTTCAAATTTTTTAAGTTGCAATCTGAACCCAGCGTTGGGGGAGGCGCATGACCTCTGCTGCTGGACCGCATTCAAAACATCAAACATCGGTTTGTTGGTGATCGTCATCAGGTAGGCGGTTACTATGGTGACACTTCTTGAAATTCCCGCTAAACTGTAATTATTCACTGTAGGTTCTTGAAATAGGAATTAAAAAACAATTTTCAGGTATACTAACCTAGAATACAAATGAAGTATGTCTACGTAATAACTCAATTCACTTACCAATGGACAAGCACAGTTTTTCCACTTAATCTGTTACAATAAATTTATTGGATTAATAGTTAATAAAACTCACACAAATAAATTAATTAATCTCAAATAAAGAATGAAAATTAGTTTCAAACTATTTTTAGTATGTAAATGTTCAAAATAACTTTAAATATTAAATAATTATTAATATATAAGACTACTTATTTTGAAAACACTCATTATAATTTATTTTAAAATATTGTAAAGAATATTATTATAAAAAATTATAACCTTAAAAAATGTGAGCTAAATATAATTTCGACAAATTTTTATAAGTTTTAAATTTAAATGACAAAAACAACTTGTCAAATCAAATTATATACAATACGTGTAAGTTATATACCAGATTATGGCAAGTAAAATTAAATTCAAAAGTTGATCTGCTGTAGAAACAAAGTTCTATCTAACTAAACTTTATATCAGAATAGAATAATATAAATTTAAATCATGATCACACACCTTGTTTGATGAATAAACTCAATGCATTGTCTAAAGTGATGGTTTCTGAAAATATATTTTGTTAAACTTTGTTAAATAACTAAGAAGACTAATATAGAGCAATTTGCTTTCGTCTGATAAACTATTTTTGCAGTGAATATTCGTAATGTAAATACATTACAGAGTATTCAAATACCATAAGTTGTTCTTCTTTTAAATCAATTTAGAAATAAAATTTTATATTTAACTATAAAAATTACACTGACTAATCATTTCTAGCTCAATGAAACTTAATAAAATAAAATAAAAAGTACTTTTTATGACTAATACATATTTAGTATATGTTGAAAACAGTATTTGCTCTGAAAATATTTCTAAAACTTTAATGAGTTATTTAAACAAACTATTAGATTAAAAAAAAGCTTTAAAATACTTAGATTTATATTTTAAACTGCTGTGTTACTTAAGTCACAGTCTGAAATAAACCATAGGTACAAAGAAAATGATTAAAGCAACTTTTAAATAGTTTATTGTAGAATTTAGAAGCACAACGACTTCATTACATTACTATTAAGGCCATAGGGGGGGGGGGGCAACATTTTTTTTTACAAAAATTAACATTGGCTTTTATATGAAAGCTCTAAGTACAAACTACAAGCCAGTTTTTATAGAATTCAAAAATATCATCTAACTTTTGAGATATTTAATTTTTTGTAAAAATTTTCCTTTATAAACGTATGGACCGCAAATTTTTGGGGTCAATTTTCTCGGAAATTTTAAAATTCACTAAAAATCTATCTCCTCCTTCATTTTTCAAGCAATCTTCCTCAAATTTTCAGGAAACGTTCCTTATAATAAAAAGAAAAAACGTTACTTTAGAATCTTAGTAATTGAAAAAATTAAAAATTTTATCACAAAAATAAAAAAAAAGTGTTTTTTTTTCAAAAAAAAAAAATTTTTACAAAAAAAATTTAAAATCCCGAAGTAACGTTTTTTTTTGTTATTGTATAAAGATTAGACTGTGAAAGTATGAAGAAGATTGCTTGAAAAATGTAGGAGGAGATAAATTTTAAATGAAAGAGTCTTTTTTCGCTGTTTTAGTTTTCCCTTCCTATAGGGAACCTATTATGCGGC
>NW_028139857.1:40000-41786 GCF_965202585.1 Thalia democratica | reverse complement strand
CAGCAGCCGCGGTAATTCCAGCTCCAAAAGTGTATATTTAAGTTGTTGCGGTTGAAAAGCTCGTAGTTGGATATAGGGACGGCGAGGTTGGTCGGTCGAAAGGCTAGCACTGGCCTCGTGTTCTTGTTGGTCGGTGCCTTCGCGGTGCTCTTAACTGAGTGTTGCGGTGGTCCGGCAAGTTTACCTTGAAAAAATTAGAGTGTTCAAAGCAGGCTTTACGCTTGTATAATGTTGCATGGAATAATGGAATAGGACCTCGGTTCTATTTTGTTGGTTTTCGGAGCACGAGGTAATGATTAATAGGAACGGACGGGGGCATCCGTACTGTGCCGTTAGAGGTGAAATTCTTGGATCGGCGCAAGACGAACGACTGCGAAAGCATTTGCCAAGAATGTTTTCTTTAATCAAGAGCGAAAGTCAGAGGTTCGAAGACGATCAGATACCGTCCTAGTTCTGACCTTAAACGATGCCGACTAGCGATCGGGCAGTGTCGAACTTAAGAACTGTCCGGCAGCTTCCGGGAAACCAAGTCTTTGGGTTCCGGGGGAAGTATGGTTGCAAAGCTGAAACTTAAAGGAATTGACGGAAGGGCACCAACCAGGAGTGGAGCCTGCGGCTTAATTTGACTCAACACGGGAAATCTCACCCGGCCCGGGACACAGCGAGGGATTGACAGATTGAGAGCTCTTTCTTGATTCTGTGGGTGGTGGTGCATGGCCGTTCTTAGTTGGTGGAGCGATTTGTCTGGTTAATTCCGATAACGAACGAGACTCTTACTTGCTAAATAGCTGCTCGACCATTGGGTCGGAGACAACTTCTTAGAGGGACTAGTGGCGTTTAGCCACACGAGATTGAGCAATAACAGGTCTGTGATGCCCTTAGATGTTCGGGGCCGCACGCGCGCTACACTGACCGGATCATCGTGTGTTCCCTAGGCCGAAAGGTCCGGGTAATCCGTTGAACCCCGGTCGTGCTAGGGATAGGGACTTGCAATTGTTTCCCTTGAACGAGGAATTCCCAGTAAGCGCGAGTCATTAGCTTGCGTTGATTACGTCCCTGCCCTTTGTACACACCGCCCGTCGCTACTACCGATTGAATGGTTAGTGAGGTCCTCCGATTGAGCCTGGTACGTGCGGCAACGCACTCGCCGGTGTTCGAAAAGACGATCGAACTTGATCATTAGAGGAAGTAAAAGTCGTAACAAGGTTCCGTAGGTGAACCTGCGGAAGGATCATTAACGAATCGAAATTTGATTTCAAGCGACGTCTCTTCTTCGAAGGGACCGAGCCCTGTAACTGTTATAGTTCGGTCGGCGTTGCTTCCTGACAGCGGGAGTAATAATTCAGCACGCAAGTGCTGGCGCGGCCGCTTCTTTTTGAACACGATTTTTTGGTTGCATTGAGATTGATTAACACGAGAGATCTCTTAGCGGTGGATCACTCGGCTCGAGCGTCGATGAAGGACGGAGCTAGCTCCGAGAAGTAATGTGAATTGCAGGACACATTGAGCATCGATATTCTGAACGCGTATTGCGGCCTCGGTAATCCTGGGGCCACGTCCGTCTCAGGGTCTTTAACACACCGATCCTTTCATTAGTTTGAAAGTGCCTGCGACTCGTTTCTTAATTGAGGAGCGTGTCGTCAAAGACAGCTGGTCTGGCGATTTCCAGCTGAAGCGTGAGCAGCCTGCTGGCCTCGGGTGAGGTAGCAACGACGGTAGGTGCTCGAGAATAAGTTAAGTGACTTCAAAAGGCCGACGTACAAAGCGCATGTACTTTTATAGTACA
>NW_028139857.1:25000-35000 GCF_965202585.1 Thalia democratica | reverse complement strand
ACAAACAAAGAAAATAGAAAAATTTTCCAAAAAAATAAAAAGTCGAAATTCGAAAAAAGAAGAAAAGTGGTCCTTTTCTAGGAGTTTTTTATTCCCAAAAAATGGGTCGATGTCCCCGTAACCCCTAAAAAAAGGGGGTCGAAATAACATTTTTTCATCATGCCTCAAATGGGCTGAAAAATTTTTACGGGGTCTCTGGACCAAACAAAAACGATCTGTCGAGTCAGAATTCCGAAAATCGAAAATTCCCGAAATTTCTGTACTTAAGAGGCGGGGCGCCCACTATCGACAAAAGTGTGCCAAAACCCACAAACGTTGTGTTACGCGCGCTAAGATAAATACAAGCCTGATTGCTGAAAATGTATTCTATTTGAATAAGGTAAGTATCAACACCAAGGAAGCAATTCCTTTATTATAAACTCATACTCTGACATTGCGCTAATATTGCTCGTGAATTGTTATTTAGTTTAAAAATATAATTTATATTACTTTTATTTTATTTTACTATTTTATATTTTTATTAAAAAATTTCTTGTTTAGTTTCTAAGCAACCACAGTTACGTTTATATGTTTAGTTCTATTGTATTCTATATTTATCGATAATTTAATAAATGTTTTAAAAGACTATTCTGGTTTTCCACGCTCTCTTCAAAAATGTGAGTTCTTTTAATTCTTCCACTTAATTATTCATTTTAAAGTAAACAACTAGTTATACTATACAACTAGTTATATTATTACATTATAATGTATGTGTATTATATACTATCATTTTATAACATAAACATAGTTGAGTTATTAAATTAAACGTCAAATATTTTATTACCTAAAATTAAGTTAATCGTAAAATCTGATGTAGTATGAGATATTCCTTAGAAACTAACTATAAATATTCTTGAAGTAAAACAATACCATCTATAAATAGAACAATGAGAAATAGTAAAACAAACTAAACACAACATGTTTATTTTAACAATATTTTTTATTTAGTTTAATCTAATCTAGTTTACTTAATAAACTTTACTTCTAATTATCATAGTATTTAATATAGAATATAGTTAACAATCTTTTAAACAAAGTCTTAAATAAAGTTACAGGGAGTAATTGTAATTAAAACACCAAAAAAAAAAGGTATTAATAAAAAAAATACTTACATCAAGTTAAAATTTTATAAGGATTAATTTTAAAATATCAAATCGATTGTAAATCAAGTGCAAATAGGTTTTTTAAACAAACCGAAGGGTTTATAAAGGCTTGTAAACGGTTTCAGACGCCTACGACCATACCACACTGAGCACACCCCATCTCGTCCGATCTGGGAAGTTAAGCAGTGTCGGGCGTGGTTAGTACTTAGATGGGTGACCGCTTGGGAATACCACGTGCCGTAGGCTTTTGCTTTTTGAATTCATCTTTTTTGTACTATTTTTCTTTCTGACCTATTTATACTTATTACTCGTTTATTTACATTTTTTTAACGCTTAAAAGAAAAGTAACTTCTAGTTATTAGCAAATAAAAACGTAAGCCAATCAGATAACGTTATTTGCTGTTTAAACCAATTAGAGCGCTAAAAAAGTGGTTTGACCAGTTTGAGATATCGAAAAAATAATTGCACCATCTTGTAGAGTACAATTTTCTGAGTTAAAATTAATACAATTAGTCTTTTATACTAAAACTTAAAAGTTTTTTTGTCCACAAACAAATCACTTGAAAAATCAAACGAAAATAAATTTTGCACTTTTGTATTGTGAGTCATAATAAGTTATTTACTGTTACCAACAGATACTAGCAAAAGCTTCTTAAAGTTTTGTATTAACTTAATGTATTTGTAATAAATTTTACTTAATAGAAACTATTGAATTACGTTTACTTAGTTTACTTTTGTATGTGTATTAAATATATAGCAATTTTGTTTGAACTTAAATAAGGACTATTAAACTATTAAAAGAAAACTATCAAAGTTTACTAACTCAAAAGCTAAATCTTAGTTTTATTGTTATAAACATTTATGTTGTAATTTACTAATAACTAAATGAGTTTATTTCAAACAAAAAGAATTAAATAATGTTATGTTATGTCAAGCCTCCTATATGAGGTATATAGGTATATAAGGTATACAAGCTTATGTTTGAAAGTTATAATAATAAAAATAAAAATAAATATTTAGTTGGTAAAATTTGTATGTTTTAATATGCTTTGAAATTAGAGTTAGTATAGAAGTTTTTTTTTAAGTATAATAAATATAAATATTTAGTTACTAACAATAAACTAAAATACCAATTTTGTAGTTATTACAAAAAAAAAAACAAAAATATTATACAAAAGTTTCATAATTATAAGCTTTGAATAACTTTACTTCATAACTATATTCATGTTTGCATATTTAAATTATAAAAAGTTAGTGTTTTGTGTATTGACTTTATGATTATTTTATTTTAGTAACTGTTAGTTTTATACTTTAATAAAAGAAATATGGTTAACAAGTAAGTTAAAAATGAAAGAAGCATAAAAAAACACACTATTTAACTGCTTATTCAATAGTTTGATTATTTAATTATTTTTCTGTTATATAGTTTAATCGTATTGTATAAAAAATACAGAGGTTTAAAGTAAGTTTGAATAAAAATAAAACAAAACATATAAAAAACAGTTCAAATACATAGTTTTTTTTTTTAATGTTCGCGATGGAGAAAACAATGGAGAAAATTTAATTCTTTAATAATAAGTAGTAATTTAAAAAAAAAATAATACAAATAAAGTTATACAATATATATACAATAGTTTGTCAAACTAGGCAAAAAAGAGTAGGCCACCACTACAATCCAATGTTCCAACTGGAAATTCAATGAGATCGTTACTGTACTTGTGATGAACGTTGATAATCCCAAAGATTGTAAGTCGAAGGCCTTACCCAACCTAACCAGCGCACTGGTTTTCTTACAACTGAATTAATCAACATTTAATATTGAATATAATCATTATTGATAGATAGAGGAATGTTGACAATCAACAACAGATTGTAAGTCAAAGGCATTACTCGACCAAAGTACCCACAACCTAGATTGAACAACATTTATTAGATAGATTTGTTTATTGATAGATAGAGAAATATTGACAATCCACAACAGATTGTAAGTCAAAGGCATTACTCGACCCAAGTACCCACAACCTAGATTGAACAACATTTGTTAGATAGATTTGTTAAATAGATAGATAGTACAGTATAATCTCAAAGAATTTGAAGTTGAACATTGAACAATAGTGGCCACCATTTCAGGCCTGCTGGCAGCTAGATTACAGCCCCCGGCTACGCAGACCTGCAATATTGATGAAAAAAAACAGTATATATATTTCCGAATCTGACTTTGAGTACTTTTTATATATTATTAACAAAGTTTTTTAGGGGTAATATCTGTTTAGTTCTTTAATATATCTTTAAAATAAAACACTAAATTAATAACATAATAATAATAATATTTTGTTTTTAATTCGTTAATAAAGTTATTTAATAATATTATATATTAAATGTATATAATAAGTTTAAGTAATAAAATAAATATAATATAACAAATATATTGTATAATAATAATTTTAAAATTAGTAAAAAATAAATAAACATAGTTGAGTTATCAAATTAAACAAACTAGAACGTCAAGTATTTAATTACTAAAATTAATTTAATTTAAATTCAAATTGACACTGTAATTGACATGTAATTGTAATTGACAAAATTATAAAAATCAACCTATTTATATAGCAAAATATTTCTTTATCTTTGTCGTGGCGTTGGGTCTTTGGTCTTGACAGCTAACTCATAAGCGGAAGGTTGTGAGATCGAGTCCCGCTAGTCGTCACGCAAGACATATACTTGAGAGCCGGAGTTAAATTTCTTTGTCATTTGAATTTGAACGCCTGCTAGACAGGCAATTTTTTTGTTATTTAGTGATTTATTAAAGCAGTTTTGCGTTTTACGTTTTTAGCAGACATGCAGTTTCCACTATGACATTGTTTACGTTAATTAATTGTCTCTCAAAATATATTTATATTATATCACATTAAATGAAAAAATAAGTTAACTATCTTATATTAATTTAAATAACGTTTATATAACCTTTTACTAAATTTTTATAAGTTTAATATTCTTATCAATTATTTTATATATTACTTTTTTAAGGTGTTTAAAACTTTTAGAAGCTGTATGTAATGTCTTTTAGTTTAATAGTTCTGTTAAACTATAAAAAAATATAAACATGGTTGAGTTATCAAATTAAACAAAATAGAACGTCAAGTATATAATTACTAAAATTAATTTAATTAAAAAAAAATCTCAGGTAATCTAAAATGTCAGGAATTATTTAAAAATAAATATAAATTTAAAACTTATTATATTGAAAAGATTGATGAATAATACTCTTGAATGTATGCAATGTTTGTATTTGTAATGCAATAACATAAATGGATAGATCAATGACAAATTGTAAACATATTGTATTATTTTATTTTACGATTTTATTTATTTAATTCAATAATTCAATAAACTTTACTTCTACTTGTCCTGGTCTTAGGTAATTTATAGATAACAATTATTTAAACAAACACTTTTGTACAGTTACAATACAGTTTTAGTACAGTTTGGGAGTAACTGTTGATAAAAAAAAACAAAAAAAAAGGTTAATTCAGGTTAAAATTTTATAAGGAATAATTTTAAAATATCAAATTGATTGTAAATCAAGTGCAAATAGGTTTTTTAAACAAACCGAAGGGTTTATAAAGGCTTGTAAACGCTTTCAAACGCCTACGACCATACCACACTGAGCACACCCCATCTCGTCCGATCTGGGAAGTTAAGCAGTGTCGGGCGTGGTTAGTACTTAGATGGGTGACCGCTTGGGAATACCACGTGCCGTAGGCTTTTGCTTTTTGAATTCATCTTTTTGTACTATTTTTCTTTCTGACCTATTTATACATATTACTCGTTTATTTACATTTCTTTAACGCTTAAAAGAAAAGTAAATTCTAGTTATTAGCAAATAAAAACGTAAGCCAATCAGATAACGTTATTTGCTGTTTAAACCAATTAGAGCGCTAAAAAAGTGGTTTGACCAGTTTGAGATATCGAAAAAATAATGGCACCATCTTGTAGAGTACAATTTTCTGAGTTAAAATTAATACAATTAGTCTTTTATACTAAAACTTAAAAGTTTTTTTGTCCACAAACAAATCACTTGAAAAATCAAACGAAAATAAATTTTGCACTTTTGTATTGTGAGTCATAATAAGTTATTTACTGTTACCAACAGATACTAGCAAAAGCTTTTTAAAGTTTTGTATTAACTTAATGTATTTGTACTTAGTTTAAATTAATAGAGTTTATTTGGTTTACTTTATTATGTGTATTGAATGTGATACAACTAAAACAAAACAAACAAGGAGAGTACTTGAATAGAACCAACACAATTTACAGACCAGTTGTGTACTAAACTTAAAGCAATTCTGAATAGTGAATATGCAGTTATTATTATAAGTTCAAAGTTCACTTTAACTTAATTTAATGTATTTTGTAAATTGGTTTTATTTAATAGATAGTAGTGAATTACTTTATTTAATTTACTTTAGTATGTGTTATATAACTTTATTTAAACAAGAAGCAAAACGGGATTATACTTTCAATAAACTACACAATTTACAGACCAGTTGTGTACTAAATTTAAAGCAATTCTGAATAGTGAATATGCAGTTATTATTATAAGTTCAAAGTTCATTTTTATTTATTTTAATGTATTTTGTAAATTGGTTTTATATAATAGATAGTAGTGAATTACTTTATTTAATTTACTTTAGTATGTGTTGTATAACTTTATTTAAACCAGAAGCAAAACGGGATTATACTTTCAATAAACTACACAATTTACAGACCAGTTGTGTACTAAATAAAAAGCTATTGTGAATAGTGAATATGCAATTGTTATTATAAGTTTATAAGTTCACAGTTTACAAAAGCTTAACAATTTAGTTATTATTTTGTTCATATTTGCATATCTAATTTATGAAAAGTTAGTGTTATGTGTATTGGCTTTTTAATTTCTTTATTTGTAGAACTGCTAGTTTTATATTCTAAAGAAACATGTTTAAATAAATATGTTTAACAAGTAACTTAAAAATGGAAGAAATATATTGTATATATTGAACTATTTATATTTATTCTAGCTATTTGCTTAGTGTATTTATTAATGTGATTATTTTATTTTGTTGTTTGTCTTATAGTTTAATCGTATTGTGTTGAAATATATATAACAAATACAGAGGTTTAAAGTAAGTTTAAATGAAAATAAAATAAGACATATAGTTGAAATTATAAAATTATAAGTTTAAAAAAATAGTTTTTTTTTTTTTTTCTTTGTTTGTTTGATTGTTTGTTTATTATATAATCGCGACGTTTCATTTTATTACTTTTAAGCATACTAAATATAATAATAGGTATAGTTATAGGAAAAATTCTATTAGTTTCTAATGTAATAAAAAAGTTTATTTCCACAAATAAATAAATACCTGAAAAATCAAATGAAAAATAAATTTCGCACTCTTGTATTGTGAGTCATAATAGGTTATTTACTGTTACCAACAGATACTAGCGAAGGCTTTTTAAAGTTCTATGTTAATTCAATGTATTTGTACTTAGTTTTATTAAAATGACAGTATTTTTAGTTAAGTATGTTTATTTAACGTTGTGTAACTCAAGTAAAACCAGAAGCAAATAAGGAGACTACTTTCAATAAACTACACAAATTAAAAATATATTATTATTTATAAATCAATCGTGTTGTGTTTCAAAATACATTTTTCAAATAATGTTTTACAAGTATTTATCAGTTATTTAGTTTTCTTTTTATAGTTTAGCTGTATTGTTTTATTTATTTGTTATTATTTTTATTTAATTGTTTGCTTATTATATTTATCGCCATGTGCTTAAAAAATAAAACAACTATAAAGGTTTAAAAAGTAAGTTTAAATAAAAATAAAATGAAACATATAAAATAAGTTTATGATTTTTTTATTATTATTATTTTTATTTAATTGTTTGCTTATTATATTTATCGCGATGTGCTTAAAAGAATAGAACAAATACAAAGGTTTAAATTGTAAGTTTTAAATAAAATAAAATGTAACATATAAAATAAGCTTATGTTTGATTTTTTTATTTTATTTTTATTTATTTTTATTTAATTGTTTGTTTATTATATTTATCGCGATCTGCTTAAAAAAATAAAACGAGTATTAAGGTTTGAAAAGGTTATTAAATAAAAATAAAATGAAACATATAAAATAAGCTTATGTTTTTATTTTTATTTTTTTTTTTATTATTATTTTTATTCAATTGTTTGTTTATTATATTTATCGCAATGTGCTTAAAACGATAAAACAAATATAAAGATTTAAAAAGTAAGTTTAAATAAAAAATAATACAAATAAAGCTTATTTATAATAAACAAACATATTTAAAACATTATAAAAAGTAGTTTATATATATTATTTTTTATTTATTTCTTTTAAACATATTAAATAAAGTATAAAAAAAGTATTAAAACATTTAAACGTAGCATAAATAAGCTTAAAATATTAAAAAAATTGAAAAGAAACAAAGAAATTTAAAAAAAATCGGGAAAAATCGGCAAAAAAGTTCAACAACAACATTTGAGCATCATACGCGTATGCATTACTTTACACTAGTGAGAGAGACGTGTTTGTGCGTTCGGTCGACTTGGCGAGAAAGCGGGCTTAAAGCATTACTGTTTAGCACCCGAGGCGCGGCTATTGCAGCGGCGGCGAACGTGCTATGTAAACGCATCGGAGCAGCGTATGAAAAACTACAAGCGTCCAGCGGCGGTAGGCTTATAGCTTTGCGAAGTCGTCGAGACGAGTAGCCGACGCAGGCACGGCTCGAGGCGGGTAACTGCAGCAGACAGATGGCGTGTTGCTGCTGACGAGTTAACCGGCAGAAGGCAAACGGTTGGTCGGGAGAAAGAACAGTCAGTTGTATAGCTGCATGCTGCAGTCGACGCGGGCTGGCGCTTTAAACAGCAAAAGGCCGGCGCCGACTTTCAGTAACGTTCGCAAGGCTTTTAAGCCGAGTGATAGAAAAGGTCTGTATTTATACAGTAAAAACGCTCAGTCGAGCAACGGGTTTAAACGCCCTCGGATAGTTATCTGGTTGATCCTGCCAGTAGTCATATGCTTGTCTCAAAGATTAAGCCATGCAAGTGTAAGTACGAGCTCACGTACAGTGAAACTGCGAATGGCTCATTAAATCAGTTATGGTTCATTTGATTGTACGCTTTTACATGGATAACTGTGGCAATTCTAGAGCTAATACATGCGTAAAGCGCCGAACTGACGTGAGGCGCGCATTTATCAGACCAAAACTAACCGGCTTTCGGGTCGTTACAATGGTGACTCTGGATAAGCTTGCGGATCGCACGGCCTAGTGCTGGCGACATCTCATTAAAGCAACTGCCCTATCAACTATCGTCGGTACGGTATCGGCCTACCGAGGTTGTAACGGGTGACGGAGAATCAGGGTTCGATTCCGGAGAGGGAGCCTGAGAAACGGCTACCACATCCAAGGAAGGCAGCAGGCGCGCAAATTACCCATTCCCGGCTCGGGGAGGTAGTGACGAAAAATAACAATGCAGACCTCGTACGAGGTCCTGCAATTGGAATGAGTACACTTTAAACTTTTTAACGAGTATCCATTGGAGGGCAAGTCTGGTGCCAGCAGCCGCGGTAATTCCAGCTCCAAAAGTGTATATTTAAGTTGTTGCGGTTGAAAAGCTCGTAGTTGGATATAGGGACGGCGAGGTTGGTCGGTCGAAAGGCTAGCACTGGCCTCGTTGTTCTTGTTGGTCGGTGCCTTCGCGGTGCTCTTAACTGAGTGTTGCGGTGGTCCGGCAAGTTTACCTTGAAAAAATTAGAGTGTTCAAAGCAGGCTTTACGCTTGTATAATGTTGCATGGAATAATGGAATAGGACCTCGGTTCTATTTTGTTGGTTTTCGGAGCACGAGGTAATGATTAATAGGAACGGACGGGGGCATCCGTACTGTGCCGTTAGAGGTGAAATTCTTGGATCGGCGCAAGACGAACGACTGCGAAAGCATTTGCCAAGAATGTTTTCTTTAATCAAGAGCGAAAGTCAGAGGTTCGAAGACGATCAGATACCGTCCTAGTTCTGACCTTAAACGATGCCGACTAGCGATCGGGCAGTGTCGAACTTAAGAACTGTCCGGCAGCTTCCGGGAAACCAAAGTCTTTGGGTTCCGGGGGAAGTATGGTTGCAAAGCTGAAACTTAAAGGAATTGACGGAAGGGCACCACCAGGAGTGGAGCCTGCGGCTTAATTTGACTCAACACGGGAAATCTCACCCGGCCCGGACACAGCGAGGATTGACAGATTGAGAGCTCTTTCTTGATTCTGTGGGTGGTGGTGCATGGCCGTTCTTAGTTGGTGGAGCGATTTGTCTGGTTAATTCCGATAACGAACGAGACTCTTACTTGCTAAATAGCTGCTCGACCCATTGGGTCGGAGACAACTTCTTAGAGGGACTAGTGGCGTTTAGCCACACGAGATTGAGCAATAACAGGTCTGTGATGCCCTTAGATGTTCGGGGCCGCACGCGCGCTACACTGACCGGATCATCGTGTGTTCCCTAGGCCGAAAGGTCCGGGTAATCCGTTGAACCCCGGTCGTGCTAGGGATAGGGACTTGCAATTGTTTCCCTTGAACGAGGAATTCCCAGTAAGCGCGAGTCATTAGCTTGCGTTGATTACGTCCCTGCCCTTTGTACACACCGCCCGTCGCTACTACCGATTGAATGGTTTAGTGAGGTCCTCCGATTGAGCCTGGTACGTGCGGCAACGCACTCGCCGGTGTTCGAAAAGACGATCGAACTTGATCATTTAGAGGAAGTAAAAGTCGTAACAAGGTTTCCGTAGGTGAACCTGCGGAAGGAT
>NW_028139857.1:7500-20000 GCF_965202585.1 Thalia democratica | reverse complement strand
GCTTCAGTTCAGTACACGAATGAATCTTTCGCCTTTTACTAAAGATTTCCGTGGACAGGAGCAATTTCAATGAGTCTTAACAGACTTTTTTTCGGCTGTCGACAGTCTTCTGACATCGGCAGCTTGCACATATTTAACATACAAAAACATGGCTTCAAGAAACATTTTCCGGTTTTTCTTAGCTTCCAATTATGTGACAAAGAAAATTTCATAAAGAATTATCGCAGGTTTTTTCACAGAATATGTTATTTTCATTTTAGTTGATGTTTTTATTTCATGTTTTATTTTTTAATGTACTTATTGGGTGCTGAAAGATTGATAATCGAACAATCTACCGAAATATTAATAATATTGAAAAATTTAAATTTCGAAATAACCTACCTACGGTTAATCTACACGCGTTTAGAAGCCGTAAAAAAATATTTTCGACTTTGTAATGGACCAAACAAAAAATATAGAAAAAATTATCGAAAAAAAAATCTTTTAAAACTTACCTTACGTTAGTCCTTATGCGTTGCGAAGCTCAAAAAAAATATTTTCGACCTTATAATAGAACAAACAAAGAAAATAGAAAAATTTTCCAAAAAAATAAAAAGTCGAAATTCGAAAAAAGAAGAAAAGTGGTCCTTTTCTAGGAGTTTTTTATTCCCAAAAAATGGGTCGATGTCCCCGTAACCCCTAAAAAAAGGGGGTCGAAATAACATTTTTTCATCATGCCTCAAATGGGCTGAAAAATTTTTACGGGGTCTCTGGACCAAACAAAAACGATCTGTCGAGTCAGAATTCCGAAAATCGAAAATTCCCGAAATTTCTGTACTTAAGAGGCGGGGCGCCCACTATCGACAAAAGTGTGCCAAAACCCACAAACGTTGTGTTACGCGCGCTAAGATAAATACAAGCCTGATTGCTGAAAATGTATTCTATTTGAATAAGGTAAGTATCAACACCAAGGAAGCAATTCCTTTATTATAAACTCATACTCTGACATTGCGCTAATATTGCTCGTGAATTGTTATTTAGTTTAAAAATATAATTTATATTACTTTTATTTTATTTTACTATTTTATATTTTTATTAAAAAATTTCTTGTTTAGTTTCTAAGCAACCACAGTTACGTTTATATGTTTAGTTCTATTGTATTCTATATTTATCGATAATTTAATAAATGTTTTAAAAGACTATTCTGGTTTTCCACGCTCTCTTCAAAAATGTGAGTTCTTTTAATTCTTCCACTTAATTATTCATTTTAAAGTAAACAACTAGTTATACTATACAACTAGTTATATTATTACATTATAATGTATGTGTATTATATACTATCATTTTATAACATAAACATAGTTGAGTTATTAAATTAAACGTCAAATATTTTATTACCTAAAATTAAGTTAATCGTAAAATCTGATGTAGTATGAGATATTCCTTAGAAACTAACTATAAATATTCTTGAAGTAAAACAATACCATCTATAAATAGAACAATGAGAAATAGTAAAACAAACTAAACACAACATGTTTATTTTAACAATATTTTTTATTTAGTTTAATCTAATCTAGTTTACTTAATAAACTTTACTTCTAATTATCATAGTATTTAATATAGAATATAGTTAACAATCTTTTAAACAAAGTCTTAAATAAAGTTACAGGGAGTAATTGTAATTAAAACACCAAAAAAAAAAGGTATTAATAAAAAAAATACTTACATCAAGTTAAAATTTTATAAGGATTAATTTTAAAATATCAAATCGATTGTAAATCAAGTGCAAATAGGTTTTTTAAACAAACCGAAGGGTTTATAAAGGCTTGTAAACGGTTTCAGACGCCTACGACCATACCACACTGAGCACACCCCATCTCGTCCGATCTGGGAAGTTAAGCAGTGTCGGGCGTGGTTAGTACTTAGATGGGTGACCGCTTGGGAATACCACGTGCCGTAGGCTTTTGCTTTTTGAATTCATCTTTTTTGTACTATTTTTCTTTCTGACCTATTTATACTTATTACTCGTTTATTTACATTTTTTTAACGCTTAAAAGAAAAGTAACTTCTAGTTATTAGCAAATAAAAACGTAAGCCAATCAGATAACGTTATTTGCTGTTTAAACCAATTAGAGCGCTAAAAAAGTGGTTTGACCAGTTTGAGATATCGAAAAAATAATTGCACCATCTTGTAGAGTACAATTTTCTGAGTTAAAATTAATACAATTAGTCTTTTATACTAAAACTTAAAAGTTTTTTTGTCCACAAACAAATCACTTGAAAAATCAAACGAAAATAAATTTTGCACTTTTGTATTGTGAGTCATAATAAGTTATTTACTGTTACCAACAGATACTAGCAAAAGCTTCTTAAAGTTTTGTATTAACTTAATGTATTTGTAATAAATTTTACTTAATAGAAACTATTGAATTACGTTTACTTAGTTTACTTTTGTATGTGTATTAAATATATAGCAATTTTGTTTGAACTTAAATAAGGACTATTAAACTATTAAAAGAAAACTATCAAAGTTTACTAACTCAAAAGCTAAATCTTAGTTTTATTGTTATAAACATTTATGTTGTAATTTACTAATAACTAAATGAGTTTATTTCAAACAAAAAGAATTAAATAATGTTATGTTATGTCAAGCCTCCTATATGAGGTATATAGGTATATAAGGTATACAAGCTTATGTTTGAAAGTTATAATAATAAAAATAAAAATAAATATTTAGTTGGTAAAATTTGTATGTTTTAATATGCTTTGAAATTAGAGTTAGTATAGAAGTTTTTTTTTAAGTATAATAAATATAAATATTTAGTTACTAACAATAAACTAAAATACCAATTTTGTAGTTATTACAAAAAAAAAAACAAAAATATTATACAAAAGTTTCATAATTATAAGCTTTGAATAACTTTACTTCATAACTATATTCATGTTTGCATATTTAAATTATAAAAAGTTAGTGTTTTGTGTATTGACTTTATGATTATTTTATTTTAGTAACTGTTAGTTTTATACTTTAATAAAAGAAATATGGTTAACAAGTAAGTTAAAAATGAAAGAAGCATAAAAAAACACACTATTTAACTGCTTATTCAATAGTTTGATTATTTAATTATTTTTCTGTTATATAGTTTAATCGTATTGTATAAAAAATACAGAGGTTTAAAGTAAGTTTGAATAAAAATAAAACAAAACATATAAAAAACAGTTCAAATACATAGTTTTTTTTTTTAATGTTCGCGATGGAGAAAACAATGGAGAAAATTTAATTCTTTAATAATAAGTAGTAATTTAAAAAAAAAATAATACAAATAAAGTTATACAATATATATACAATAGTTTGTCAAACTAGGCAAAAAAGAGTAGGCCACCACTACAATCCAATGTTCCAACTGGAAATTCAATGAGATCGTTACTGTACTTGTGATGAACGTTGATAATCCCAAAGATTGTAAGTCGAAGGCCTTACCCAACCTAACCAGCGCACTGGTTTTCTTACAACTGAATTAATCAACATTTAATATTGAATATAATCATTATTGATAGATAGAGGAATGTTGACAATCAACAACAGATTGTAAGTCAAAGGCATTACTCGACCAAAGTACCCACAACCTAGATTGAACAACATTTATTAGATAGATTTGTTTATTGATAGATAGAGAAATATTGACAATCCACAACAGATTGTAAGTCAAAGGCATTACTCGACCCAAGTACCCACAACCTAGATTGAACAACATTTGTTAGATAGATTTGTTAAATAGATAGATAGTACAGTATAATCTCAAAGAATTTGAAGTTGAACATTGAACAATAGTGGCCACCATTTCAGGCCTGCTGGCAGCTAGATTACAGCCCCCGGCTACGCAGACCTGCAATATTGATGAAAAAAAACAGTATATATATTTCCGAATCTGACTTTGAGTACTTTTTATATATTATTAACAAAGTTTTTTAGGGGTAATATCTGTTTAGTTCTTTAATATATCTTTAAAATAAAACACTAAATTAATAACATAATAATAATAATATTTTGTTTTTAATTCGTTAATAAAGTTATTTAATAATATTATATATTAAATGTATATAATAAGTTTAAGTAATAAAATAAATATAATATAACAAATATATTGTATAATAATAATTTTAAAATTAGTAAAAAATAAATAAACATAGTTGAGTTATCAAATTAAACAAACTAGAACGTCAAGTATTTAATTACTAAAATTAATTTAATTTAAATTCAAATTGACACTGTAATTGACATGTAATTGTAATTGACAAAATTATAAAAATCAACCTATTTATATAGCAAAATATTTCTTTATCTTTGTCGTGGCGTTGGGTCTTTGGTCTTGACAGCTAACTCATAAGCGGAAGGTTGTGAGATCGAGTCCCGCTAGTCGTCACGCAAGACATATACTTGAGAGCCGGAGTTAAATTTCTTTGTCATTTGAATTTGAACGCCTGCTAGACAGGCAATTTTTTTGTTATTTAGTGATTTATTAAAGCAGTTTTGCGTTTTACGTTTTTAGCAGACATGCAGTTTCCACTATGACATTGTTTACGTTAATTAATTGTCTCTCAAAATATATTTATATTATATCACATTAAATGAAAAAATAAGTTAACTATCTTATATTAATTTAAATAACGTTTATATAACCTTTTACTAAATTTTTATAAGTTTAATATTCTTATCAATTATTTTATATATTACTTTTTTAAGGTGTTTAAAACTTTTAGAAGCTGTATGTAATGTCTTTTAGTTTAATAGTTCTGTTAAACTATAAAAAAATATAAACATGGTTGAGTTATCAAATTAAACAAAATAGAACGTCAAGTATATAATTACTAAAATTAATTTAATTAAAAAAAAATCTCAGGTAATCTAAAATGTCAGGAATTATTTAAAAATAAATATAAATTTAAAACTTATTATATTGAAAAGATTGATGAATAATACTCTTGAATGTATGCAATGTTTGTATTTGTAATGCAATAACATAAATGGATAGATCAATGACAAATTGTAAACATATTGTATTATTTTATTTTACGATTTTATTTATTTAATTCAATAATTCAATAAACTTTACTTCTACTTGTCCTGGTCTTAGGTAATTTATAGATAACAATTATTTAAACAAACACTTTTGTACAGTTACAATACAGTTTTAGTACAGTTTGGGAGTAACTGTTGATAAAAAAAAACAAAAAAAAAGGTTAATTCAGGTTAAAATTTTATAAGGAATAATTTTAAAATATCAAATTGATTGTAAATCAAGTGCAAATAGGTTTTTTAAACAAACCGAAGGGTTTATAAAGGCTTGTAAACGCTTTCAAACGCCTACGACCATACCACACTGAGCACACCCCATCTCGTCCGATCTGGGAAGTTAAGCAGTGTCGGGCGTGGTTAGTACTTAGATGGGTGACCGCTTGGGAATACCACGTGCCGTAGGCTTTTGCTTTTTGAATTCATCTTTTTGTACTATTTTTCTTTCTGACCTATTTATACATATTACTCGTTTATTTACATTTCTTTAACGCTTAAAAGAAAAGTAAATTCTAGTTATTAGCAAATAAAAACGTAAGCCAATCAGATAACGTTATTTGCTGTTTAAACCAATTAGAGCGCTAAAAAAGTGGTTTGACCAGTTTGAGATATCGAAAAAATAATGGCACCATCTTGTAGAGTACAATTTTCTGAGTTAAAATTAATACAATTAGTCTTTTATACTAAAACTTAAAAGTTTTTTTGTCCACAAACAAATCACTTGAAAAATCAAACGAAAATAAATTTTGCACTTTTGTATTGTGAGTCATAATAAGTTATTTACTGTTACCAACAGATACTAGCAAAAGCTTTTTAAAGTTTTGTATTAACTTAATGTATTTGTACTTAGTTTAAATTAATAGAGTTTATTTGGTTTACTTTATTATGTGTATTGAATGTGATACAACTAAAACAAAACAAACAAGGAGAGTACTTGAATAGAACCAACACAATTTACAGACCAGTTGTGTACTAAACTTAAAGCAATTCTGAATAGTGAATATGCAGTTATTATTATAAGTTCAAAGTTCACTTTAACTTAATTTAATGTATTTTGTAAATTGGTTTTATTTAATAGATAGTAGTGAATTACTTTATTTAATTTACTTTAGTATGTGTTATATAACTTTATTTAAACAAGAAGCAAAACGGGATTATACTTTCAATAAACTACACAATTTACAGACCAGTTGTGTACTAAATTTAAAGCAATTCTGAATAGTGAATATGCAGTTATTATTATAAGTTCAAAGTTCATTTTTATTTATTTTAATGTATTTTGTAAATTGGTTTTATATAATAGATAGTAGTGAATTACTTTATTTAATTTACTTTAGTATGTGTTGTATAACTTTATTTAAACCAGAAGCAAAACGGGATTATACTTTCAATAAACTACACAATTTACAGACCAGTTGTGTACTAAATAAAAAGCTATTGTGAATAGTGAATATGCAATTGTTATTATAAGTTTATAAGTTCACAGTTTACAAAAGCTTAACAATTTAGTTATTATTTTGTTCATATTTGCATATCTAATTTATGAAAAGTTAGTGTTATGTGTATTGGCTTTTTAATTTCTTTATTTGTAGAACTGCTAGTTTTATATTCTAAAGAAACATGTTTAAATAAATATGTTTAACAAGTAACTTAAAAATGGAAGAAATATATTGTATATATTGAACTATTTATATTTATTCTAGCTATTTGCTTAGTGTATTTATTAATGTGATTATTTTATTTTGTTGTTTGTCTTATAGTTTAATCGTATTGTGTTGAAATATATATAACAAATACAGAGGTTTAAAGTAAGTTTAAATGAAAATAAAATAAGACATATAGTTGAAATTATAAAATTATAAGTTTAAAAAAATAGTTTTTTTTTTTTTTTCTTTGTTTGTTTGATTGTTTGTTTATTATATAATCGCGACGTTTCATTTTATTACTTTTAAGCATACTAAATATAATAATAGGTATAGTTATAGGAAAAATTCTATTAGTTTCTAATGTAATAAAAAAGTTTATTTCCACAAATAAATAAATACCTGAAAAATCAAATGAAAAATAAATTTCGCACTCTTGTATTGTGAGTCATAATAGGTTATTTACTGTTACCAACAGATACTAGCGAAGGCTTTTTAAAGTTCTATGTTAATTCAATGTATTTGTACTTAGTTTTATTAAAATGACAGTATTTTTAGTTAAGTATGTTTATTTAACGTTGTGTAACTCAAGTAAAACCAGAAGCAAATAAGGAGACTACTTTCAATAAACTACACAAATTAAAAATATATTATTATTTATAAATCAATCGTGTTGTGTTTCAAAATACATTTTTCAAATAATGTTTTACAAGTATTTATCAGTTATTTAGTTTTCTTTTTATAGTTTAGCTGTATTGTTTTATTTATTTGTTATTATTTTTATTTAATTGTTTGCTTATTATATTTATCGCCATGTGCTTAAAAAATAAAACAACTATAAAGGTTTAAAAAGTAAGTTTAAATAAAAATAAAATGAAACATATAAAATAAGTTTATGATTTTTTTATTATTATTATTTTTATTTAATTGTTTGCTTATTATATTTATCGCGATGTGCTTAAAAGAATAGAACAAATACAAAGGTTTAAATTGTAAGTTTTAAATAAAATAAAATGTAACATATAAAATAAGCTTATGTTTGATTTTTTTATTTTATTTTTATTTATTTTTATTTAATTGTTTGTTTATTATATTTATCGCGATCTGCTTAAAAAAATAAAACGAGTATTAAGGTTTGAAAAGGTTATTAAATAAAAATAAAATGAAACATATAAAATAAGCTTATGTTTTTATTTTTATTTTTTTTTTTATTATTATTTTTATTCAATTGTTTGTTTATTATATTTATCGCAATGTGCTTAAAACGATAAAACAAATATAAAGATTTAAAAAGTAAGTTTAAATAAAAAATAATACAAATAAAGCTTATTTATAATAAACAAACATATTTAAAACATTATAAAAAGTAGTTTATATATATTATTTTTTATTTATTTCTTTTAAACATATTAAATAAAGTATAAAAAAAGTATTAAAACATTTAAACGTAGCATAAATAAGCTTAAAATATTAAAAAAATTGAAAAGAAACAAAGAAATTTAAAAAAAATCGGGAAAAATCGGCAAAAAAGTTCAACAACAACATTTGAGCATCATACGCGTATGCATTACTTTACACTAGTGAGAGAGACGTGTTTGTGCGTTCGGTCGACTTGGCGAGAAAGCGGGCTTAAAGCATTACTGTTTAGCACCCGAGGCGCGGCTATTGCAGCGGCGGCGAACGTGCTATGTAAACGCATCGGAGCAGCGTATGAAAAACTACAAGCGTCCAGCGGCGGTAGGCTTATAGCTTTGCGAAGTCGTCGAGACGAGTAGCCGACGCAGGCACGGCTCGAGGCGGGTAACTGCAGCAGACAGATGGCGTGTTGCTGCTGACGAGTTAACCGGCAGAAGGCAAACGGTTGGTCGGGAGAAAGAACAGTCAGTTGTATAGCTGCATGCTGCAGTCGACGCGGGCTGGCGCTTTAAACAGCAAAAGGCCGGCGCCGACTTTCAGTAACGTTCGCAAGGCTTTTAAGCCGAGTGATAGAAAAGGTCTGTATTTATACAGTAAAAACGCTCAGTCGAGCAACGGGTTTAAACGCCCTCGGATAGTTATCTGGTTGATCCTGCCAGTAGTCATATGCTTGTCTCAAAGATTAAGCCATGCAAGTGTAAGTACGAGCTCACGTACAGTGAAACTGCGAATGGCTCATTAAATCAGTTATGGTTCATTTGATTGTACGCTTTTACATGGATAACTGTGGCAATTCTAGAGCTAATACATGCGTAAAGCGCCGAACTGACGTGAGGCGCGCATTTATCAGACCAAAACTAACCGGCTTTCGGGTCGTTACAATGGTGACTCTGGATAAGCTTGCGGATCGCACGGCCTAGTGCTGGCGACATCTCATTAAAGCAACTGCCCTATCAACTATCGTCGGTACGGTATCGGCCTACCGAGGTTGTAACGGGTGACGGAGAATCAGGGTTCGATTCCGGAGAGGGAGCCTGAGAAACGGCTACCACATCCAAGGAAGGCAGCAGGCGCGCAAATTACCCATTCCCGGCTCGGGGAGGTAGTGACGAAAAATAACAATGCAGACCTCGTACGAGGTCCTGCAATTGGAATGAGTACACTTTAAACTTTTTAACGAGTATCCATTGGAGGGCAAGTCTGGTGCCAGCAGCCGCGGTAATTCCAGCTCCAAAAGTGTATATTTAAGTTGTTGCGGTTGAAAAGCTCGTAGTTGGATATAGGGACGGCGAGGTTGGTCGGTCGAAAGGCTAGCACTGGCCTCGTTGTTCTTGTTGGTCGGTGCCTTCGCGGTGCTCTTAACTGAGTGTTGCGGTGGTCCGGCAAGTTTACCTTGAAAAAATTAGAGTGTTCAAAGCAGGCTTTACGCTTGTATAATGTTGCATGGAATAATGGAATAGGACCTCGGTTCTATTTTGTTGGTTTTCGGAGCACGAGGTAATGATTAATAGGAACGGACGGGGGCATCCGTACTGTGCCGTTAGAGGTGAAATTCTTGGATCGGCGCAAGACGAACGACTGCGAAAGCATTTGCCAAGAATGTTTTCTTTAATCAAGAGCGAAAGTCAGAGGTTCGAAGACGATCAGATACCGTCCTAGTTCTGACCTTAAACGATGCCGACTAGCGATCGGGCAGTGTCGAACTTAAGAACTGTCCGGCAGCTTCCGGGAAACCAAAGTCTTTGGGTTCCGGGGGAAGTATGGTTGCAAAGCTGAAACTTAAAGGAATTGACGGAAGGGCACCACCAGGAGTGGAGCCTGCGGCTTAATTTGACTCAACACGGGAAATCTCACCCGGCCCGGACACAGCGAGGATTGACAGATTGAGAGCTCTTTCTTGATTCTGTGGGTGGTGGTGCATGGCCGTTCTTAGTTGGTGGAGCGATTTGTCTGGTTAATTCCGATAACGAACGAGACTCTTACTTGCTAAATAGCTGCTCGACCCATTGGGTCGGAGACAACTTCTTAGAGGGACTAGTGGCGTTTAGCCACACGAGATTGAGCAATAACAGGTCTGTGATGCCCTTAGATGTTCGGGGCCGCACGCGCGCTACACTGACCGGATCATCGTGTGTTCCCTAGGCCGAAAGGTCCGGGTAATCCGTTGAACCCCGGTCGTGCTAGGGATAGGGACTTGCAATTGTTTCCCTTGAACGAGGAATTCCCAGTAAGCGCGAGTCATTAGCTTGCGTTGATTACGTCCCTGCCCTTTGTACACACCGCCCGTCGCTACTACCGATTGAATGGTTTAGTGAGGTCCTCCGATTGAGCCTGGTACGTGCGGCAACGCACTCGCCGGTGTTCGAAAAGACGATCGAACTTGATCATTTAGAGGAAGTAAAAGTCGTAACAAGGTTTCCGTAGGTGAACCTGCGGAAGGATCATTAACGAATCGAAATTTGATTTCAAGCGACGTCTCTTCTTCGAAGGGACCGAGCCCTGTAACTGTTATAGTTCGGTCGCGTTGCTTCCTGACAGCGGGAGTAATAATTCAGCACGCAAGTGCTGGCGCGGCCGCTTCTTTTTGAACACGATTTTTTGGTTGCATTGAGATTGATTAACACGAGAGATCTCTTAGCGGTGGATCACTCGGCTCGAGCGTCGATGAAGGACGGAGCTAGCTCCGAGAAGTAATGTGAATTGCAGGACACATTGAGCATCGATATTCTGAACGCGTATTGCGGCCTCGGGTAATCCTGGGGCCACGTCCGTCTCAGGGTCTTTAACACACCGATCCTTTCATTAGTTTGAAAGTGCCTGCGACTCGTTTCTTAATTGAGGAGCGTGTCGTCAAAGACAGCTGGTCTGGCGATTTCACAGCTGAAGCGTGAGCAGCCTGCTGGCCTCGGGTGAGGTAGCAACGACGGTAGGTGCTCGAGAATAAGTTAAGTGACTTCAAAAGGCCGACGTACAAAGCGCATGTACTTTTATAGTACATCACTTTTGACCTGAGATCGGGCGGGACGACCCGCTGAACTTAAGCATATCACTAAGCGGAGGAAAAGAAACTAACAAGGATTCCCCTAGTAACGGCGAGTGAAGCGGGATAAGCCCAGCGCTAAATCCGAGCCTTTTTGGAGGGCGAGGAAATGTAGCGTATGGAATTCAGCATGCGGCGAACCAACGACTGCCCACGTTCTTCTGATCGAGGCCTTTTCCCAGAGCGGGTGTTAGGCCCTTGGCGGCGGTCGTAATTCGTCCTAGCGGTTTTCCCGGAGTCGGGTTGTTTGGAAATGCAGCCCTAAGCGGGTGGTAAACTCCATCTAAGGCTAAATACTGGCTCGAGACCGATAGCGAACAAGTACCGTGAGGGAAAGTTGAAAAGCACTTTGAAGAGAGAGTTAAAGAGTACGTGAAACCGCTTGGAGGCAAACGGAGGCGCCCATCGAGTCGCCGGACGTTTTCAGGCGCTGCGAGAGCTGTCCTACTGTTTGAGTGATCTTCGGAGACTCTTACGGTTGCGCTGGCGTCGCGGCGCTGCACTAGCGTTCGGCGAGGGCCGCGACCGGTTGCTGGGCTGACTTTGGTCGTTCGCAAGGTAGCTCTTCTTCGGAAGAGTGTTATAGGCGTTCGATTAGCTTCGGCTCGGCGACCGAGGAGAGATTCCGCGTCGGTCTTCGGACAGGCTGCGTGTTGATCGCTGGAATACGGCTTTGGAAACTGCTCGCAGTCTCTAGAGTTTGTACAAGGCCTTCTTCGCGTTAGCGCTCAGACGCCAGGGGTCTGCGGCTTAAGCTGGCCACGTCTCCGACCCGTCTTGAAACACGGACCAAGGAGTCTAACACGCGCGCGAGGTGTTGGGCAGTACGAAACCCGAAAGCACAGTGAAGGCAAACGAGGCGAGATCCTTTCATTAGGCGCATCGCCGGCCGATCCCATAGGCCGCGTCCTAGGGGTCGAGCAAGAGCGTGCTTGTTGGGACCCGAAAGATGGTGAACTATGCCTGAACAGGCTGAAGCCAGAGGAAACTCTGGTGGAGGGCCGTAGCGGTTCTGACGTGCAAATCGATCGTCGAATTTGGGCATAGGGGCGAAAGACTAATCGAACCATCTAGTAGCTGGTTCCTTCCGAAGTTTCCCTCAGGATAGCTGGCGCTTAGTCGCAGTTTTATCTGGTAAAGCGAATGATTAGAGGCCTTGGGGACGAAACGACCTCAACCTATTCTCAAACTTTAAATTGGTAAGAAGCCGGACTCACTCAATTGGAGTCTCGGCACGTGAATGCGAATGCCAAGTGGGCCACTCTTGGTAAGCAGGACTGGCGATGCGGGATGAACCGAACGTTCGGTTAAGGCGTCCGATGCAGGGACGTTCATGAGAGACCACAAA
>NW_028139857.1:0-2500 GCF_965202585.1 Thalia democratica | reverse complement strand
TGAATTCATCTTTTTTGTACTATTTTTCTTTCTGACCTATTTATACTTATTACTCGTTTATTTACATTTTTTTAACGCTTAAAAGAAAAGTAACTTCTAGTTATTAGCAAATAAAAACGTAAGCCAATCAGATAACGTTATTTGCTGTTTAAACCAATTAGAGCGCTAAAAAAGTGGTTTGACCAGTTTGAGATATCGAAAAATAATTGCACCATCTTGTAGAGTACAATTTTCTGAGTTAAAATTAATACAATTAGTCTTTTATACTAAAACTTAAAAGTTTTTTTGTCCACAAACAAATCACTTGAAAAATCAAACGAAAATAAATTTTGCACTTTTGTATTGTGAGTCATAATAAGTTATTTACTGTTACCAACAGATACTAGCAAAAGCTTCTTAAAGTTTTGTATTAACTTAATGTATTTGTAATAAATTTTACTTAATAGAAACTATTGAATTACGTTTACTTAGTTTACTTTTGTATGTGTATTAAATATATAGCAATTTTGTTTGAACTTAAATAAGGACTATTAAACTATTAAAAGAAAACTATCAAAGTTTACTAACTCAAAAGCTAAATCTTAGTTTTATTGTTATAAACATTTATGTTGTAATTTACTAATAACTAAATGAGTTTATTTCAAACAAAAAGAATTAAATAATGTTATGTTATGTCAAGCCTCCTATATGAGGTATATAGGTATATAAGGTATACAAGCTTATGTTTGAAAGTTATAATAATAAAAATAAAAATAAATATTTAGTTGGTAAAATTTGTATGTTTTAATATGCTTTGAAATTAGAGTTAGTATAGAAGTTTTTTTTTAAGTATAATAAATATAAATATTTAGTTACTAACAATAAACTAAAATACCAATTTTGTAGTTATTACAAAAAAAAAAACAAAAATATTATACAAAAGTTTCATAATTATAAGCTTTGAATAACTTTACTTCATAACTATATTCATGTTTGCATATTTAAATTATAAAAAGTTAGTGTTTTGTGTATTGACTTTATGATTATTTTATTTTAGTAACTGTTAGTTTTATACTTTAATAAAAGAAATATGGTTAACAAGTAAGTTAAAAATGAAAGAAGCATAAAAAAACACACTATTTAACTGCTTATTCAATAGTTTGATTATTTAATTATTTTTCTGTTATATAGTTTAATCGTATTGTATAAAAAATACAGAGGTTTAAAGTAAGTTTGAATAAAAATAAAACAAAACATATAAAAAACAGTTCAAATACATAGTTTTTTTTTTTAATGTTCGCGATGGAGAAAACAATGGAGAAAATTTAATTCTTTAATAATAAGTAGTAATTTAAAAAAAAAATAATACAAATAAAGTTATACAATATATATACAATAGTTTGTCAAACTAGGCAAAAAAGAGTAGGCCACCACTACAATCCAATGTTCCAACTGGAAATTCAATGAGATCGTTACTGTTACTTGTGATGAACGTTGATAATCCCAAAGATTGTAAGTCGAAGGCCTTACCCAACCTAACCAGCGCACTGGTTTTCTTACAACTGAATTAATCAACATTTAATATTGAATATAATCATTATTGATAGATAGAGGAATGTTGACAATCAACAACAGATTGTAAGTCAAAGGCATTACTCGACCAAAGTACCCACAACCTAGATTGAACAACATTTATTAGATAGATTTGTTTATTGATAGATAGAGAAATATTGACAATCCACAACAGATTGTAAGTCAAAGGCATTACTCGACCAAGTACCCACAACCTAGATTGAACAACATTTGTTAGATAGATTTGTTAAATAGATAGATAGTACAGTATAATCTCAAAGAATTTGAAGTTGAACATTGAACAATAGTGGCCACCATTTCAGGCCTGCTGGCAGCTAGATTACAGCCCCCGGCTACGCAGACCTGCAATATTGATGAAAAAAAACAGTATATATATTTCCGAATCTGACTTTGAGTACTTTTTATATATTATTAACAAAGTTTTTTAGGGGTAATATCTGTTTAGTTCTTTAATATATCTTTAAAATAAAACACTAAATTAATAACATAATAATAATAATATTTTGTTTTTAATTCGTTAATAAAGTTATTTAATAATATTATATATTAAATGTATATAATAAGTTTAAGTAATAAAATAAATATAATATAACAAATATATTGTATAATAATAATTTTAAAATTAGTAAAAAAATAATAAACATAGTTGAGTTATCAAATTAAACAACTAGAACGTCAAGTATTTATGTTACTAAAATTAATTTAATTTAAATTCAAATTGACACTGTAATTGACATGTAATTGTAATTGACAAAATTTATAAAAATCAACCTATTTATATAGCAAAATATTTCTTTATCTTTGTCGTGGCGTTGGGTCTTTGGTCTTGACAGCTAACTCATAAGCGGAAGGTTGTGAGATCGAGTCCCGCTAGTCGTCACGCAAGACATATACTTGAGAGCCGGAGTTAAATTTCTTTGTCATTTGA